>NC_089680.1:19511339-19693839 GCF_037042795.1 Molothrus aeneus | reverse complement strand
CTATCTGATATTCCCTAAACTTTTGACCCATCTCCTCCTCAAAATCTGGCAACAAAGGCCCAGAAAGGCTTTTGATGATCTTAACAAGACAATTTTGCTCTTCCAGCTGCTCCCTACTTACTCGATCCTTCCATCATGCTGCCAAAAGGCTGAGAGGCAAAATAATCAACTAGACAAAAGAATTAATTCAGACCAGAAATAGTCTTTATTTTGCTGGGATGATGATGCAATGTACTTGTACTGACAGACATGGAGAGCAGGAGGAAACAATGGTGGACTAAACCAACTGCATGGGGGTAGGTAGGATCAAACCATTTAAAACGTGTTGAATACAACACAGTAACAACTGAAAGAATATTAGAACAAAAACATACCACTACAGGATGACTTGAAAAAAATTCTAAATTTTAAAATTCAGCTTTTACTCAGGCTGTTTTCCTGACCTAGACAGCCAATCTTAAAGCCTTCAGACATACTACACCTCAGAAGGTAGGTGAAAAAGAAACACAATGGACAAATGAAATCAGGATTACCTCAGTTTCAAAGAGGTAGAGAGACAACCTCCCATTCTGTGGTTGGGAATTTCATATCAAAAGGGGCAGGGAAGGACTGTTTGTTTCACACTTCCAGAACAGAGAAGTGAGAGAGAAGAAGTCTAATAGATCTCGAGGTAAGACTCCCACTGGGAAGCCACTGGATTCATGCCCATTTTGAGGGATGTCAAGAACTGATGCAGCTTCTCACAGAGTTCCTCAATGGTTGCTCACTTGTCTCATCTTTCTCTTTTCTAATTTTTCTATTTGCACAAAGTCATGGATACCATGAAAACCCTTACTGCAATCAGAAGATCCCTTCTTTCAAGAAAGTGTGCATACGAAGTCCAGCATTATGGAAGACTATCAGGTTGCTGCAAAATTATTTATTTTTTTGATAAATCCATGCTGACTCTTACTCATGAATTTGTACAGAGACTTGACATAAAGAAAATATTACCCTTTATCATTACACAGTGACTGACTATACAATGATGCTAAGAAAGTAATGAGATTAAGGACAACTGTTTGCTGAAGTTTCCATCTATTTGTATTTTGAACTCTCAATATAAAGGATCAAAACAACATAGAATTAAAAAAAACATTTTCCTGTTTCTCAACATGTACTAAGAATTTTTAACGAAGACCATATAATATAATTTTTGATAAAATCTGTATTCATAGCCTGTAAAAGGCAAAAAAAGACCTCATCCCTGGTAGACAACTAGTAAATGTTTTTAGTCACAGTTTATTGGTAATCCTTTGTCATGTACCTGGGAATTTTTTCAGTCTTCCCCTGAGAGTCATGAAAAATAGACAATTTCACTTAAATAGAGAAGAACAGAAAAACATGCTTTTTTTTTTCCTGCGCAGTTTGCTGCATTCAAGAACAAAACCTTTAAAAATACGTAAAATTTTGTAAGAAGCTTGATAACCTTATGAGTATTTGTAAAAACATAGGTACACATTTATGGTTCTTACTGCTAAATAGAAGTCTGGAATAGAGATATGCATTACCAGCAGAGTTCAAACACCCAGCCATCTCATAAAAATAATTGTTATACAGATTTACTATGTACCTGGTCACTACAAACTTGAAAGATTGTAAAATCACAGCAACTGCTTCACTTATAAGAGAGAACATATGCTTTGCAATTTAAAGATCTGCGAATTGGTATCAAAAGGCAAGACTTCTACAAATTTGAGCACAGAGCTTGTATGTTTTTTCAAACAACATAGCAAAAATTACCACTTCTCCATTACCACTTCTTTCCCTTTTTTCTGGTCACAAAAGTCCTCCTTAACAGCTCAGTTGTTGAGAAGCAGTTTTTCCTTGTGTGTTTACCTAGAATATCAGTGAAAGGCACAGTGACCTCTTACTAAAAATACTTAGCTGTATAGTGTTGCTGGGTCCTTACTATGTCAAACTAAGCACATATCTCTGAAATTATGCTATTCACTCATCTGGTCATCCCAGGCAGCCAGATAACTACCTATACAAAAGGACATAAATACCAAATGGCAGGAACAAGTTCAATGCAAAATAAGGATGTCACATCATCCTTAATAATATCAGGAAGAATTTTTAAGTAAAAAATTGCTATTAATAAAACATTGAATACTACTACATTAAAGATGGATAACTCATAATATGCTGGACCACTGGAGCTCCAAATCTTTCAGGTTTTTAATCCTGAGCAAGAAAAAAAAGTAGTAGTAGTGAGGATGAGGATTTTTCATGTATCATTTAACTTGTAATTTGACAAGTAGTTCACTTATGAGAAGCTTTAAACATATTGCTCCTCCAAGGCTTAAATACAAAATCTTTAAGTATATGGAAAATTGAGCCAATATAACTAAGTACTTGGGAACCCCCACTTACAATTTATTAATATTCCTGATTCTTGGAAAGCCTTTTTACTTTCAGAAGTCTGCACTTACAACATTCAACATTTAATACATTTGGTGCAAAAAAATTCAGTCCTGATATTTGGCTATTTTTATAGAGACATTTGAGGAGAACTAATTGATACCAATTTCCTTTAACGTATGTTTGGGAACTGTGATATGAAGAAAAATTCTTTTAGCAAGAAAATACAATGGTCAAGCAATAAGTGTTCCATCTTAAGAAACAATACAAACTTAAGGAGCAAGTCACAAGAGAATATAGAAGAAACAGGTACAAGCATCTTAGTTTGTGTCAGCAGTAAAGGACTTCTGTTTCCAGCATGACAGAGAAAGAAAGAGAAGTTTACATGACTGAAAAAAATAGGAAACCTGATTTAGAAGGATGGATGACCTCTAAAGAACACAGAAGTGTGTAAGAGAATATGTATATTTTTATACTTTGTGTGTAACATGCAT
Organism: Molothrus aeneus; assembly: GCF_037042795.1. Taxonomy (NCBI): domain Eukaryota; kingdom Metazoa; phylum Chordata; class Aves; order Passeriformes; family Icteridae; genus Molothrus; species Molothrus aeneus. Next base: position 19,690,942 of record NC_089680.1, on the reverse strand, counting down.
TTTTATTGCCTAAATTTAAAGTCAGAAGATTATAAGGTATATATCTCTGCTTTTATTATACATCAACAGGTGACTTGTAAAGAATGGCTTTCAATATGAAATTGTAGACCTAAATTAGCAAAAGATATTGCAGAATACAGTATGCACAAGGAACTGGATATCTGCACCACTTTTACCACCTCACAGAATGATGCCAAGACAAGCAGGCTGATGTGGATGGAGGCAACAGCCACGTTCTGCATGACTGCAGAAGGATTACGAGGAAAGTAATCAAAAATTTAATACAAAAGAGCTAATCTTGCAATCTTGCTTAAATAATTTTTATTTACTCTTTCAAAGCACAGTTACTGTAAATACTGAACTTTTAAACATGTTTACATCCTGACTAAAGTGAGTTAAAAGGTCATCTGTGTTTATGGAAGTATGGTTACATTCACAAGGGGTACTTGTGTTGCAAGACCTACCTACTTAGACACAGGACAAACTACGATTATGGTCATTTGCTGGAAACAGCAAAAAAGTTAAAATTCTATGAATAAATATCTCTAATGTGTCCTGAAATAATTAGCAGGAGATTAGGATGTGGGGTTCTGAGTTTTTTCTTAGACAACCAGATCCTTTCTGAGATTGGGCCCTTTCATATTTCCTACCCTGTTTGTCAAAAAAGAACTTTCAACTTTCAAAATCTCAGATTGTTCTGATTTTGTGGTTGGTTGTGATTTGCCTATTTGCCTTTAGGTGGCTTTTTGGTTTGTTTGCTTCTGGTTTTGGGTTTGTTTTTGTTTTTTGTTTTTCCTTAGATGGAGAATTTATACACAGTTCTGTCCTGAACCAAAATGGAATGAAACCTTACATCACCTTTGTTTTAGTCTGGATAGTAATGACACTTTAAAGGATAATGGAAAATTTCTTGTAGTTATTTTCTTAGAAAGACTATATCAAATAATAATTTGTCTCCCATATTGTAGAAATGAATTTTTTCTAAGATGAAACAATACACATGACCTAAGTCTTCATATGCTATATCAACTTAATGGCAAAACAAAAAAATGTGTCTAGCTCTTCATTTCAAAACACAGGTGCATTAGGCATCTTTTCTTGTACTATTTTCTACACAAAAAAAAATCTAGGAACTACTTTAGAGTTTGATCTATGCTCTCCTTTATTCTTCTTTCTCAGTTTCTTTTTCCTTTTAGCAGGAAAAGTGCTCAAAATTGCTTTTGGAAAGATTTTCTCAATTATACTTTCCCTTCACTTCCACAGGCATTTTACCAAAGCCTAGGGACCTGGTGAAATTCTCATTAGAGCCAGATGGAAGATTTCAACTGACTTCACTAAGCACTAGAAGGGGCTTTCTGTTTTCCAGATGAAAGTAAGCACCCTTTGCCAAGATGTGCAACAGTTATTGCTTTTGGCCACAATACATACTGCCTCAACCCCACTAGATTCTCCAAACCTGTAGAGTTCCTACCAGTATGCCTTGATGGCCAAAGTGTGTAACTAATTCAAAACTTCAAATAGCTGTTTTCACATTGGCTTTGAAAGAAACATATTTCCCGGTGAAAATAATCTGTTTCCTTCCTTCCTTGCTTCCCCCCACCTCACCTTTCTCTAAGAAAAAAAAAAGTACTGTTTTCCTAAATATACTCATTAGAGGGACAGACACTACAAGGTCTTTCTTTTTACAAAAAATGAAATGAAAAAGAAAATACTGAAGGACAAAAGAGCCCAAATGTTTTCAGAGCTCATTAAGCACTAAAAAATGTTTTCACTCTTCTTAGATGGTAGGCCTATTGCTGCAGGAGTCCACTCATTAAAACTGTTTTACTCCTGCTATTTTTACACTTCCAGATCAGAAAGTCTGGTATTGTACACTATGTGCTTGAGAGTTATTCCATATGAAAGTAACCATCGCAGCAAGACCCTGGCGAATAGAATCGAATTGCTCACAAATCAGGCTGTATTCTGTCGTTTCTTGAATGGTAAGATATGGGGCATACTGCTGAATAGTGCATTCAATTGTTGGTTTCTGTATTCTTCTCCAAAAATAAGATAAATATTACACACTTTCCAAGATTTTGCTGCTTTGAAGGTCATCTCCTATTTGAAAATGTGAGGATTGCAGCTGTAGTTGTAACCAGTGAAATATTATGATGGCTGTAAAGCAAAAATAATTTTATATACACAAAAGAAATTACCAAAGTGTTTAAAAAACACCTGGCCTTTAGAAAAGACTAGGATTTTGTATGACAAATCAACTCTTGTAAGACATGGACAAAATAATGTCATATTAGTTAATAATGCCCTAACTTTTTTCCTAAATTCTGATGCTGTCTGGTATTGTATCCCACATTGTCCACTGGATTATAATACAAACTTAAGTTACACTTGCAAGGCTAAGGGATTTAATCATACTAAAATCTCATTATTTTTCCTTTAAATAGCTGTGAGTCAAGTAATTTGCTGGAATAACTCCAGTGAGCTAGCAGACTTATGCCACCAAAGTATTTGGCCTAATTACTCTGTTACTCCTGCCATAGCTGATAGAAAAATGTAATCTGAGGTTTGACTACATCTGGAAGTAGACATGGGAATACTTTTGGATTAAGATTTGTAAATATTCTGAAGACAAAAGTTATGGAATGATGTCATAGCTGAAGTAAAAGAAGCTGTTTAAATAATAAGATGAATCTCCAGTACTTTCTGACTCCTACAATCAGAAAAAGTTTCAATTTCAAATGACACTGCTATTCAGTAGATGGGAACACTGTTGAAAATATAAATATATTCTAGAGACCATGACTCTTGGTGGTCCAGAATCCAAACAACTGAAAACAAGGTTTTCAGCTAAACAACTTGATGCATTAGGGTAATATGAACAGCAAAAATGTGAATGGAAATTTTCTGAAAAAAAAAAAAAAACAAAAAAAACCCCACAAAAACCCCCCAAAAAACAGTGGGAAAAAAGAGTTTAACTTCACTATTTTTTCCCAAAACTTTTGTTAATAGCTTTTTCTAGAACTCCGATTGGCTTCAGGTTCTCTTCTGGATGTTTTAGAAAGTAAACAACACAGGCATATAGATCTGGAGATTAACAAACAGTCCTGTCTCAAGAAGGTCAAGGTTTGTTTTCCACTTAGAAAATATTTATAGAAAGAATGCAGTCAGAAAACAAAGCATTATTCCCATACCAAACCGCATTATACTAGCTACCAGGAAGAAGCTTAACCAGAGCAAAGTATATGTGTTTGGGATGGAAATTTAGAGATTAAGAAAGAAAATTAGTGTATTAAACAACAACAACAACCAAAAAACCCATTTTATACTTTTTCTGACATTCTCACAAAATAGCAAAATAGATGTATGATGTCATCTACATTGTCAATTCTTAAATACATCAGCATTTGAAGTTCAGTGACTGGATATTATAAATACATAGGTTTGAGTTTGGCTACTACAATGAAATAACCTTAAAGTCCAGTTTAGAATTATTAAAGTTTTTCAAAATTTATTTTAACTCAGATCAATATCAAATTTGATTGTTGTGTTTGTGTGTTAATATTTTTTACAGAATCTGTTTTTTGTGGCATTATTATGTCTCTCTCTATTTGATTTCCAATGATGTCCTGAAATAGATCATGAATTACCCTTTCCAGAGAAACTCTGGCAAAGATGAAACCATGAAAAATTTGAAATCCCTTTTTAAAAATACTCTTGTGCCTCTGAGAAACTGCCATTTTGTGCTACTGTTTCTTTTGATTACTGGGAGGAAAAGGAAGATGACTCAAATAGTACAGATGGTCCAGTTTTGTGTGTTTCTGGCTGTCAAAAATTTCCTTGGTCAGAGTCTGGGTTTTACAAATGGCTGGAAAATAACACTTATTTTACTTTTTTTCTTAGATAAATTTGCTATATTCTACACAGCCACATTCATATTAGTAACTGCCTTAGTAAGGTAAAATTTTTATTCCACTGTATATATGAGCAAGTAAAAATTATTAAATTAATTTTTGTAAGAGAATTAATTTTTGTGAGTTTAATAAGCTGAAGAGGCTCACAAATATGTCAAGCAAGCCAGAGCTGTTGATGTCCAAGGTATCAATGGTGATTCGCATGAGATGAGTAACCCATCTTGTAGAAATCAGAAATCTGCCAGTAGTCATTATCCCTAACAGAAACAGTTTTTGTAAAGGAATATGGAACAAACCCATTTATGCTTCTCTTATAAAGGACCTCTTCAGATATCCTAGCCATTTAAAAAAATACTTTTATTTCAAGATGATGAAAATTAATTCTGATTATGAATTTACAGGTTTAGATCAGTTGATTTTTCTTCCCCTAGGCATTGTAAATAAAAAGAACAACCTGTTACATCTCTTAATTGTCTTGTGGATTAATTGAGAGTGAACATTGGACAAAAATCTGATACTTGGACTGCTTTTGAGTCAGAAACTCCCAACTTTCAAATACTGGGGATTTTAAATTTGGGTCTCAAAAATTACTGAAAGATAAATCTGCTCTGATTAGATCAAGAAAATGACTTCTGTCTTCTTTACATTTTTCTTTAATGGTACATTCCCAATGAAATATCTCTTATTACCAAAACCCAAATACAGTCTGTAAAATGGCTGATAGTGTTTTCTGTATTGTATTACAGTAAAGTATAGTAGAGGTATAATTCTGTCATGTCTCTGTCTCTGTCTTATGATAACCAGGGAAGATATTAATATTTAAACTTCTTTCCTACATGAACGTTCTTTATTCATTTATTCATTTAGCAGCTCAGAAAGACAGTGTATAAAGAGTAGGATGAGAAGGAAAAAAATCAAGAGAGAATCAAGGCACTTAGGATATCTTTTTTAAAACATGACAATAAATACACATCACATTTTGCACTGAAGATTTTTATGTGAATAAGCTGGTATTTCTACAGCACTGGAATGAACCTCAGATCTGCATTTTCCCTTAGTCCACTAAGAAATTGAAGACTGCTTTTACACTAAGAGACAATACTAAAAAGGAGAAACTGCAGTCCAAAACATCAAGGGCCTGCCTCAGGAAAGATCTCTACATTGGCAAAGATTAATCCTTTCTGCAGAAAAAGATCATGGCTGTTCTGAGACAAGCGACAGCTAAGTAGATCCCAATGTGAAAAAATAAAAGAGGTTAAAAAAGAAAAGAACTATGTCGATAAACAAGTCTGAAAGAGTTTAAAGGAGGGAAGGAACTATTTGACAGGCTACTGAGATCCATACCTTGGAATATCTAAGAAAATTTTTCCTTGTTGAAAATGAATGAGATTTGTTTGTCGTTTCTTTGTACTTCCTTCTGTAATTTCCTTTCCAAGTTTGCAATCAAGTTTTTAACACTTTCCTTCATTAGAATAAAACTTTCTTTCACTTTGGTCAACTGTGGTCATGAAGGTGACTGAAAATAAAAACCTCTTATTAGGCCTGCAATCCAACAGAATTTTGGGAGCTTTAGTGATTGTAGTAAGTTTTCCACCAAACTGCAAGACTAAATTTGGCTGATAGTAGTGTCTGTGTGAGGGCAATGAGGTCTTGCCTAAGGCAACCAATGTGGTATCACCAACAAACCAGCATGCAGTTGCAGACCTCATCTCAACAGAGACTCGTATTTCTTTATATTTCTTCCAAAAAGTAATATCCAGAGAGAGTTTAACTTAATATTTCAGCTCTAGAAACATGTGGCATCTGAAATAAATATGTAGCACCCATATTTGGTAAACATGAATTCTGAAAGAGTGAGGACTATATTTTCATCACTTAAATGCAAGTATGTACCAGAGATGACTAAATTCTGAGAATATGTCCCTAGACAAATTATCTACTAAGAAGGTGATTATGAAACTGACAATTCACTTTATAAAAGACCAGACAGATGGCACAATCAGTATTCTTTTATACAATTACTTTCTCAAGGGTAGTTTCCAGTAGAAAGAAAGATACTCAAAGACCAATTAATTGCACCCCAGTGATCTTGGGGTTCACAGTTATTAGAGTTATGTTCCAAGATAAAGGATAATAGAGGAAGCAGACGCACTTCATAAGTAACACAGACTGCTGAATTAAACGTTCATAAACTTCAGCTGGAATTATGTATAGTGCAGATATCATCCTAACTCACAAAGACTTGTTGCCATGAAAATTTTAAGATTAATTCTGAAGTGTGAAGAAGCTGTGAGATAAAATCATTAATGTCTGATATTCATGTGCCAATGAAAATTAGGCTCACTTATCTAAATGGTCATCCAAACTCAAAATGAGCTAATGCTATACATGTATGATCTTTTTTCTGGCAGCTTGAATTACCACTTCCTCAAAATTAATATATTCTGCCCAAGTGAGTATTTATTTTGTACTTTGAAACATGGAACATGTGTATTTCGTCTGCATGCACTGCAGTTGTTTGAAAAGTAGGGGGTTGTTTTTCAACTGAAGCCTGAGATTTTGATAAATAATGAAGTATTTGAATTATACAATAAAAATAATAAATTTTTTCAGATGGCTGATTTACTTTTTAAATATCATAAGGCGCTTATGTTTTCATGGGTGGATACAATATTCCTCTACAACAAAAGTTGAACATTTTCATTGTTTCAAACTTGGAAACTGTTACACAACAAAATGTAATGATTTTTTTCTTAACAGCAGTTTTCTGTTACAGACTGAAACTGAATTGTTCCACTGACTTCACTGAGGAGAACAGTCCATTTGTAGGACCCAGTTCTACTAGAAAAAGTAGATTCCAGTAGAAATTTCTTGCAAGGTCAAACTGTTTACAGTTGAAGAGTTATATTTCCTGGGGTTTGTTTTCACTGCAATGTAAAGAGTAGATATCAATTATATCAAAATTACCAATAATATTTTTCTTAAGATATAGCTGGAAAATAGTGTGAATGGAGTCCATTACTCAGTTTTTGTATGGTTCTCAGCTTTGGAGCTAATTAGGAGGAATAGATACCACATAAAAGCTCACTAGTATAATACAGTTTTCACTCATTATCATGGGAAATAGTTAACTATGAACATACACAAAATTTTAATGTGAATTAAATTAAAGCACCATAATAAATCAAGGAAAATATGTATACAACAAATTTGCCAGAAAAATCTCTTGGTTATTAAATTCTCTCTGTTGGTCCTGGAAGCTACTGAAAAATCCTTTATTCATAAGATGATATCACACATTACTGCTGTAGTGGAGGAAATATTTCTTTTATCCTTTCCCAAAGGCTTCAAGTTGCTTGTTTTTCTTACAGATTTGTGTAATCTGCTTCTTTACAAGTATGCACTCCGTCTGTTTTAGCCACTAAGAACTTGAATTTACTATAAGAGCTAACTGGATATACATCTACAGTGTGAGTAGAGTACATTACTTTATCCCTATGTCATGCAGGTGTGCAATACCAGTCTGAGGCTGAATGACTGACTCATGTCATATGTGTCTATGATATCTGGAGTTAATATTCTCCTAGGAAATGCACCACTGTGCCTGTATAGAGTAAAACTTAATTGTTATAAGTTGCGTAAAATTTATGTTGCCTGTGTCACTGTGCTATTGGAAATCAGAAAAAAAAGCCCCTTCATATATTAAAGATCACCTTCAGCCATGTAAGTAAGCAGAGTAAAGGGACCTAAATTGTCTGGAAACTTCTGGTATAGAAGTATTTTGTTAGTAATGAATTAACAACATGGGCTGTGAGTTACCTAATAGGAAAGAGCTCAGTTACCAAAATTCAGAGAATTTATATTAATTTTTGTTTCACATAGAGTGGAACCAAAACTTGTTCATTCCTTAAGGAATTTATGGATAATTTTTGCTTTTAACAATTATTATGGATCACCATGCAGTGCAAATGTGATCCACGTTCACAAAATTATAGATTTGCAAATTCAGAGAATATTTTGTTGGAAGGGATTAGTCAGGTTTGACCAAAGAAAGGAAAACAGAATACTAGAAGTCGTATAACTGGTTTGTCTTTACTGTATTGCTAGACTACCAGCTCAGGATCAAGACAAAATGCAAGGTAATATGCTCTAGAGAATAACTATTCAGAACAGAGGTTTTCTACCTATACTTCTGCAAAAGGAATGTAGAGAGCATTCCAGTTGTGTAGAATTTTATAAGATGCTTAAAAAGAATGATTGATAATATAAAAAATTTGTACATGGATGCTTGGATAGCATAGAAAATTGATAAGGAAGGTATGGAGAAGAAGTCTGAAGAAGTCTGAAGAACATGGGTTGTTATCTTTCATTCTCTTGCTCCACCCAAATGTACTGTTCCATCTTGATGAGGGCACATGAACAAACCAGGCTTCCCTTCCTAAAAAGGTCACACATAGTTTTAAGACGTAAGTGTGATAATAAGGTAAAAAAAGGTGTTACTAATAAGGGTATATTAGTAAAGCCACTCTTAAGGCTCAAGACAATCTGTACCAATCAGACAGTGAGATCTCCCAGGGGAGACTCCCCTGCAGTGCTTCCTCAGTTCCAGAAACATACATTAGCTCTGAATTAGGTTAACTGAGTTAGTCATTGTTGACAGATGTGTTCCAACCGGGTAGTCAGCTAAAACACAGTAGTTTGTGAAAAATGTGGATCAAATAAACTGCCAACTAATTGATTGAAATATTCATCAAGGAATATGATTTAGAAGTGATAGGCTCAAGGAGGATCCTGATAGAATTTGTTTTGCTCTTTCCATTCATTGGGAACTCCCTGGAGCTGGCATTTCTGCTGATGTATAACATCTATGTTAGGAGCAACACAAGAAGGCTGTATTATTGGCTAGAGTTCTCAGTTCGTCTCCATAGGACTTAGGAGACTAAGACTCCTAACTGGCATGAAGGAAATCTGTGCAGGAAGGAAATCTGATTACAAATCTGCAGTCAAATTTATGTATACTGTGGATGGTTTTTTTTCTTTTACTTGTCCAATACATTATTTTTTCCCAAAATGGACTTCTGTAATTATAACAGTGGATAAAAGAGAGGCATAAGGAGTGGCTGATTGCATTGCCATTAAATTGGTTATAAAAGCTGAATATATTTACTGTATTAGCAGTGAGATGGGGGATTAATGACAGGGACAGGAAAAGATTTAGAAGTTAGTATTTAAATTTAACTAAACTAATTAAAATAGAAATTAGTAAGAAGGATCTAGCAGATTCTGCTTTTCCTGCTTCTTTGGGTAGTTGACTAAACTGAGAGGTGACATGAGAAGACCTTTAGAATATTTAAATGAGGAGAGTGGATCCCTGTCTCTCTGCAGGGTTCACCTACTCAGAACTAGCTGTACTATCACAGCTTGATTCCTATGTTCAACACATTACCTTTTGATAAAAAAATAAACTAATTAAGGGAAGAATTTCTTGAAACTTTCTTCCAAGTTTCCCCCTGCAAATTGCTTCCCTTCTCACTTTCTGTTCTTCAACTGTGAGACTTTACATAGTCTCAGGAATATTGCTTTAAAGAAAGATACCCAGTGCTGACTCCTGCTGAGCAACCGCTCTCTCTAGTTCAGTTTTGAAAACACATTGAAGGATGGAGATTCCCAACTTTTGAATTGGTTGTAGAATTTTTTTAACCAACCAATAACTTGGTTACCCAGTTTTTCTGAGTAAAACAGTTCCAGACCTCCTTATGAAAAAGCCTGTCTAAACACTGAGTTTCAGCAGTACCATCTTTCTGGAAAATGTAATAATGACACATGAATAATTTCTGGTAAACACAAAAAGTCCTCCAGGAGAACTTATGAGAGATATATGACTTATAGAGAACTTATAGAGAACTTATAGAGAACTTATAAGAGATATATGACCTTTTCCCACACATCAGCCTTATAAAATTTTACTTACATGACACTTCATAATTATAATTTTGGAGCAAATACTGATTGTTTTATTCAACAAGGTGCTTTTTCTCCAGTGATGTGTGCCATAAGCTCAGGCTTGGTGAAAGAAAATTCAGATTTAACAGAAAACAAATTACTTGGCCATGTGAGTAAGAGCCAGTTCTATGTGTAACAAAAATAGAATCAGCTTTCAATATTTGCTTCTTTCTAAGCGCTCTTTGATGATAGCTTATAATAAGGACCAGCCTCTTCTTCAAAATTTGCTTTGTCCCATCTATGATGAATTTCACATATGAAGAACTAGGGACAGCCAAGTTAAGACATGCAGCATCTCTGTAACACTGAAGAAAGTGTTGAAAACTGAAGCTCAAAAAAATTCAACAAGGAAAGTTTTTGCAACATGTATTTTGACAAGTTCTTTTCATTAAACTCCCCTTAGAGGCATTGAAGCAATTTTTTTTTTCATGTGAAACATTTTTATTTTAAATTTTTTTTTAAAATAACAAAAGGAAAAGCTGCTTTTGGGCTCAACTCCTATGTCAACTAAAACCAATGATTACTACTATTGGACTTGAATGAAATTGATTTGCCTCTTAACTTGCTCCAAACAAATGTATCTAGAGCCACCGACACTTGAGCTTTTAGTGCTGTTAGCCATGCACAAACATAGAGTATCTCTCTCTTACTCATTGTGAGCTATAGCAAGGTTTATTCATGGAGATATTTATGCATGAATCATATGTACTTTCACCTCAGAAGCACTATGGCTTTACATGTTTCCCTTTGATTTGTGCACAGCAGGAGTCATAAAAGAAAGCTTCTGGGATGACACTTCGACATTGAAAATTTACTGGAGTTCTGCTCTTGACCTTAATTTGTGTGCAATCAAGGGAAATTCTAAAATCATAGATGTGTTGTCTTCTAGCTCTATTTGTGTCAGTAAAGATGCTCTACTTCTGGTTGCTCATTACTTTTCTGTAACTTCCAATTGAAAAATATATTGTGAGTCCTAATCTGCTTTAGAAAATTGATTGTCTCAAACCTCTTTCATAGGTGGGTTAATTTTTTTAAATCTAATTTTACCTTTGAAAGGATTCAAATGAGCTCACATCAGTGTTTCCATTGATGAAGGGAGCAGAAACTGCAAGCACAAAGGATGGAATAAAACAATAATTTTTTAAAAGGTGAATTATTGGCTTTGTCTGAAGAACATAAAGATTTGAGACGGAAGTCGCTGAGTGAACAGGGATAAGTTCTTACCTGGAATAAAACTGGATCAATCCATTATTTATCTTCACCTCCAAGAATGACAAGACTGCCTCCCCAACATCTTCCCCAGAGGTATTCCAAGCTAAACTTTTACAGTTCCATCCAACATAACACTCTATCTGTGCCCACAAAGGTATTGTGAATTCCAAAAGAACAGGTAAAAGATACAGCTGAAATGACCACTTATATATCTAAAAATAAAGAAAAAACCATAACGTGCAACATCAGCCTCACACTGGCAACTTATACTGTGGAAGTCTGGAAATCTCAAAATCCAGGTCACGAAATGAATACCTATAATACCAGAATAGACCAGATATTAGTTAAAGGTATTTAAGTACCTAACATCTATTAAGTCTATGCCTAATATACATTTATTGATCTCCCCAAATACAGCTAAAGACTATCTTCTACATTTCTAGAGGATATATTATTTTCAAGTGTGTATAGATGCACACAGATGCATGAGAAAGAGAAATAAGGAGGCATACACATATCTATCCAGCACAGCAAAACAATCGTAACACCATGTTAAATTTTTTAACAATATACATGGGAGTATGAACAGGCATAGAATTAGTTTCTTGCATTACAACTTAATACTTGAAATTTTAAGGATTATACTACAGTCAAAAGTAGTTTGAGAGTTCAAGGGTCGCCAGTGAGACTGCCATACTGTTATATTCAAATACTTCTTCAGTTTCCTCTGAAATGTCATTTTATAACCTTATGCCTTTTTTTCCCTTATCACATAAGGCCATGGGATCTAGATTGGCTTCAAATCAATGTCTCATTACCCATGAGCTATGCTATCAAGCAGATTGGGTGATACAGTTAATGGTTCTTTAGCAGATAGTTCTGTAATCCTAGCGGCTCTTAAGTTTCATTGTTACATTTATTTTTTCCAGAATCAGACAGGCCTTAAAGAAACAGAATAAAGGACACACATGCTTGCACATACACATATCCCTTATACTCTGGTTTGTCAAAAGTGGATTGGCCCAAGTTCAAGAGCCATCCTTGAAGCAGAACCTCTTTCAATCACATTCCATACAGCTGAAGAGCCAATCCAACCATGTAAGTGAATGCTACCAGAGGCTTTTAAACCAGATAACACTTCTTCAGAAAAAAAAAAAAAAAGAAAAAAAGAAAAACTTGCTGAAATAAAGGGAAAAGTATACCTCTGAAGTACAAGCTACTCTCATCAGAAGTCACATTTTTTTTCTTTTACTCAGCTCCATATCCACTACTAAAAATAGTCCCTTACTTTTGACATTGTCAAGGAGGCTTTGAGATGTAAGAATCAGTACTACTGCAGACTAAGTACCTAAAACTGTCTGATTTGGTAAAAGATCCTTTACTACTTCATTGATATGTCTGGAGTTTGAGACCACTGAAATGAGAACCAGGAGATAAAATTGGGAGTTTCAGGTTTCCCTAGTTATCCCAGAGAAATCAAAGTTTTATAAATTATGGTTTCTTGTCCCTTTTAATTTCAATAGCTAGTAACTAGATATTAAAACACATGGAGAGCTAGGTGTCTTGTCAGTGTAGAAACAGAGACAATAAATTGTTTCTCACATTACAACACAGTTCTTTTTTATTCACATGGATACACACACACATAATCCATCATAAGAAGCAGGCATGAAGCATGCATCTATTAGATATGTTGTCCCTCCCTCCTTCTCTCCCTCCCTCCCAAAGAGATTTCAGACTAGTATAACAGCTTCCCTAAAGTGATGCTTGGACATGTTGACCTGATTTAAAAAGCATAGCCTAAAAATACTGTTCTTGCTAAAAAAGATGCTAGTTGTTACTTTCTGAACAAAGGTTTCTGTAAATTTTGCAGGTAAACCACAAGAAGGTTCAAGAAGAATTGGGAATATTATCAAGGACTTCAAAAAGTTTCAGAAAGTACGTATTTTTTGATAGAAATGCACAGATTATTCCCAGAAGCCTCTGAAGCAGTCTCTCTTTGTACTCTGAAACCAAAATATGTCTTGAAGCTAGGATTAATCTTATACTTTCATCATTTTTGTCCATAATATAGTTCTATATTCAGACATAAAGTCAGCAAGAATAATTTTTCTATACTATGGGTCAACTATACCCAGAGAAAAAGGGCTATATTGCTATATTCACAAGATTACAAGAGTGACCATGAAGTGATTTTCAAACTAGATGGAGATTGCATTTACACTGATGAAAGAAGTGTGATAGCAAGAAGAAAAACAGTGATGTTCAGATCATGACTTGCTTATGGAAATGGAAATACAGAATAATAGTACCTTAGGAAAATTGATATAAAGGTGAAATTTTAGCATCTAAAGATAAAGGACAGCACATATATTTATATTTATATTTATATTTATATTTATATTTATATTTATAGAGAAAGCTAGTAAAGTTTCGCAGAAAAAGAGTGAAAGAAAGAACAGAGATAGCGCAAGTAGATCAGGTAAAGATTTTTATGGGCAACAGAGGAAACACTAGAATAGTACCATAAGTAATATGTGAAAAGAGGATATGAGTGAGAAAATAATTTAGGGTAGGAAGTAAAGAGAAAAATAAACAGCAAGAAATAGTTCAATGTATATACAGACAGCTAATTAGCAGAAGTCTGAAAGACATGGGGATGTCCTTATTCACTGCATTAGTAAAAATTTGAGTTGTGAAGTAAAGAGGAACAACTGTTTTCCCTGACTTGTTCACTTCTAAAGGTCACCACACAGTTTTCAACTGTCTCTTAAAGCCCCACTAGTAATTATACTAGTGATTATACTTTCTAGTCTCTCACACTTTCTCTGTATTTGCTCCTTCAAAATTTTTCTCCATTGCCTCCATAAGTTTCCTCTCTGTGCCATGCTGCAGAGGCCATAGGACAACCATAAATCAGAAAGCAGGAGTTTAATTAGATGCAGAAGGTGAAGGGAAGCCAATATAGAGATTTGAAGTGGAGCCATCATATAAATGTGTGGTAACACTTGTCTGTTTTAAAAGTCAGCCTCCTGCTGTTCACATTTGTATTTAATTTGCAAACAGTAGGCGGAAATTTGGAACTTGTAGAGTTTCAGTTCTTCCTGATGTGCTGCATGTTTTAGCTGAGGAAACACTTATTCAGACTGACAGTCTTCCTTAGCTGAAGGTCAAAGGAAGAGTGCTGAAGGAGATGCCAATGAAAAACACAGATACCTTAGCCTATAGACAGATTCCAAGTGTTCATCTCCAGCTAGTGTTTCAGCAGCTATTTTAAATATGGCTAGACCAACTGTAGCACTTAGAAATCTCAAAAGCATGACATTTAGCATGTACTCAAATACCATTTTGTACATTTCCAAAAATGTTAATAAAAGTTATTTCATTATATAAAAGTCATTTTATTATATAAAAGTTATTATATTGTGGATAATATTTTCATACAAATTTTATTTGAACTGCTTTTCTCTTTTTTCAACTTATATTTTTCAGCATAGTCAAAAAATAAAGCTTCCATCTTCAGTTTTTCCTTGCAGTTATGTAAGCTCTCCTCCTCCACTAAACACAGCTGAGTATTTTGAAACTATGCCTCTGTTGTTCTCCTACACAGTTATTTACTCTCAGCAAACTTCTAGTGCTGGGGAAAGGATAAACATCACCTGCATGAAGGTGTCTCTCCTCCTAGTTTTCTATCCCAAGACAGTTCCAAAGTTTTCTTTCTCAAATCTTCACACACCATTAATCCCTCAGTCTAAGAACAGAATTGAACTCAGGAAGTCTGTACACCTTGATTGCTGGAGCTGGGAGGGCAGAGTAGGGGAAGTGTAGTGCCTGTGCCCAGTTCCTCTGTTACTCTCTTATGACATACTAGTATGCTCTACAGATAAGAAATATTAGGCTAGTGGAGGTTATGGTCTGTCCTCCTATAAGTTCTAGAGCATACCACATGTTGTAACCTCATTAGCCTCCACTCCTCTAAGAAGTCTAGAAAGGATCTACTTTTCTAATAAACAAGAAAGGAAAAAATAATAAAAAACCCTAGTCTTCTAGATCTTTTTTGCAATTATTAAAATCAAACCAACCAAACAAAACCTCCCACAAAACCTCAGTTATGACTTTGCTTTCGTGTTAGACAACATTTAACAAGAAGTATACATCTAGCCAAGCAGAGTGACTTCTAAACAGAGACATAACCGAGTTCTAGCTACTTATGTGTTGGACTCACAACCATACAAGTATCCCAGCACAATGGAAATTTGGAATATATTTAATAACTCTCAAAAAAATGTTTTTCTTCTGGACTGAGATTAAGCATTATAAAATTAGCCCAAATGTAATTGCTTCACATTGTCTTAAATGGCAGGGGGGAGTGGATGGGGAAGAAGTTGGAGGAAAGGCAGGGAGGGCAAGAACAGCTCTGGCCATTTTATTTGTAGGGTGGCAGTAACTTGGCTGCTCTGTCCCATTCTTCACTGTGAAGTGGTTGAAAAGTTTAAATGGCTAAAATACGAAATAGATTTGTTCTTAACAATACTTTTGAGTTCTTAACAATACTTTTGAGTACCCTGTAATCAGTTGCTGCTATGAGACATATGTACAATATCATCCAAATACATCCAAAATCTTTTTAGTAGGAAGTTGCAGAGAGCTGGAAGTTCTGGTCAGTGGTATCAAGTCATTATGAAGGCAATACCAGGATTTCCCAGATCATCAGGAACTCAGACTCAAGCAACTCTGAGTACTGCGATGTCACCTAAACTCTTTAGAATACCAGTTCAAATCATTCTTATCAGATTACTGTATCTGCACTGAAGGGCAGACCCCAGGAAGCACAGAAGACATGTGGCTTTGCTTATATAGGACTGTATGCCCATAGGATTTGGCAATGTTAGGTGCAAGGGAGAACTAACCTACATATTTTCACTCTTCATTGGCTAAGTGAACATCTTTGTCATCTTGCTTTCCTGGCCCCAAAATGCAGCCTCACCTGGACACACGATCCTTCCTGGATATCTCTTCCAGCTTCCACAACATGAAGATGCTTACTCTCTTCAGCATCTCCCTTTCTTCTCTTCTTCTTCTCTTCTACCTGGCAATAATATATATGAGCCTGGTCCAAACCTTTGAAGAGTTTCTTCTAGATATATATTTGGACTAAGTAATTGTCATCAAGTTCTATATTTTCAGCATAATTATAAGCTGAATATGAACTTCAATAAAAAACTTTCTCTGAAGAGAAAGAAAGAAAGGACTGTGAAGCAAGTTCTCTTTCCACTTGAGGTTGTTTTTTTTTTTGTCAGTAATAAGAGATTAAGCAGAACTGAAATCTTGAATAAATAAGGAATTTATACGTACATATATCTGGAACTGACATTTGAAAAAAGCAGAAATATATTATTTCAGCATTAAGTTTATTTTTAAGATATTTCTAAAGGAAAATATGGGGTTTTAAGTTGTAATTAGGCAGTAAGGTTACAGGAGAGCAGCCAAATGTCTTTTTGATATCTTTTCTTTGTCTTTTTGAGAGAGGTTTTTCATAAGATGATGATTTTTTAAAATAAAAGTTACCTCTAAACCATATTGAAGTTCAGTAAGTCCAAGTGCCGAGTCCTGCACTTTGGCCACAATAACCCCCTGCAGCATTATAGGCTGGGGACGGTGTGGCTGGACAGTGCCCAGGTAGAAAGGGACCCGGGGGTGCTGGTCCACAGCCGGCTGAACATGAGCCAGCAGTGTGCCCAGGTGGCCAAGAAGTCCAAGGGCATCCTGGCCTGTGTCAGGAATAGTGTGGCCAGCAGGAGCAGGGAGGTCATTCTTCCCCTGTACTCGGCACTGGTGAGGGCACACCTTGAGTGTTGTGTCCAGTTCTGGGCCCCTCAGTTTAGGAGGGACGTTGAGATGCTTGAGCGTGTCCAGAGGAGAGCAACGAGGCTGGTGAGGGGCTTGGAACACAAGCCGTATGAAGAATGACTGAGGGAGCTGGGGTTGTTCAGCTTGGAGAAAAGGAGACTCAGGGGTGACCTTATCACTCTCTTTAACTTCCTGAAGGGTGACTGTGGTGAGCTGGGAGTCGGTCTCTTTCTCCGGGCAACAACAGACAGAACAAGAGGGCGCAGTCTCAAGCTGTGCCAAGGGAGATACAGGCTAGAATTAAGGAGGAAGTTTTTCACAGAAAGAGTGATCAAATACTGGAATCATCTACCCAGGGAAGTGGTGGAGTCACCACCCCTTGATATGTTTAAAAAAAGACTGGATGTGGCACTTGGTGACATGATCTAGTTGAGGTGTTAGAATATGGGTTGAACTCTATGATCTTGAAGGTCTCTTCCAACCTAGAAATTCTGTGATTCTGTGAACTATTAGGTAGTGTCCTGTATAGCACATTTTCCATTTGATTTGAAATTACTGTAGTATGAATGCCTTATCCTGTATTGCTCCTTATATTCACAGATATCAAAGTAAGTTACTTAGGAAATATATTCAAATTTCATGGTTGAGAAGCGCTGATGGTTCAGTAACTTGCTCAAAGTTTGTAAATTGGTGCCAAAATAAAGAGGAGTATTCTTATTCCTAAATCCAAACCAGTTTCCTACATACCACATTTTCTACTCATCCTTGGATTTTGAACCCAAAAGAACTCCTTAGATGTCTGCATCTTTCTCTCACTGTAATGATTGCATTCTCAGCATTGTAGTACCTGAGCAGATTGACATTATTTAGAAATACAGCAATCCTCCAGAAGATAGGTGTGAGACAATAATCCCATTTGTAGCCTGGGACACAGATTATTTACTTATCAAAGCATCCAATGTGGAAAATCAATGACAAAACTGGAACAAACTTTTTTTTCCTGCAGTTCTTTGAAGTTATTTGTCTAACAGCAAACAGCTGCTTTCTGAGATATGCCTGTTTGTTTCTCAGGTTCTTATTTTCTCAGTACTGAACAACTAGGTAAAACCATGCACAGGATGGCATCAAAATTAGCAGCATATTGGAAATTACAGCATTATCATAGCTGTGTATAGATTAAACAAAAGCATGATCATCACAGTTTATCCTAGATAAATTCATCTTAAGCATTTTAGAGCTTTTAACCTTAAACTATCAATCTATTGAAATAATGTAAAGCATATTACAATGTCAGCAGGGCAGGTCATGTGTTAAGATGCTAAATCTCTCAGAAATACAGAGCAGCACATTTATCAACTCCTACATAGTTTTACCGTTATGATTTTATCTGCAGGACTTTAGACGCAGAATGAGCAAACTTGATCCATCTTCAACAGTGTCACCAAATTGTCATAACAAAAACAAATAAAGGAAAGGAAAAAAAAAGTAATTATTAATATGAAAATATTTGTAAAAATGCCGTAGTGCTGATTTAACCTAGTAGGAGGTCTGGCTATTTTGCAACATCCATCCATATTAACAGTGAAGTCGACATTGGAGTGCACTTGACAGAGCTGGGAAGGAGCTCATACAAAGAAACAGTAAATCAAGCATATAAAAATATACTCTAGTAATATGTACAGGGATGAAAGTTGCATGCAAGAAATCCATACAATTCTGTCCATAAACTTTGAGAACATCTATTAATCAGGATCATTCAGATGCATCTTGAAAATAAACTCTGTGTTTAGGCATATTTTCCACATTATTTTATGTGAACAGAAGAATAAAACAGGATTAAACTTTTTTTCTAATATGGTCCAGACTATAATGGCTAATAGGTCTCACATATCTTCAATAAATCATACATATCAAATACTAAAATGTAATAACTTTTTAGAGTGGGAAGTTCTTCTAGCATTTAAAAAAAAATCAATTGTATGGCCAGAGGAAAATCAGGAACAAGAAACAAGGGGATAAAAATTAGATGCTTTTTATGTGAAATTTTTACAAGATCTGCAAACAGTGAAGGAAATATCTTGCCAATTACGTAATAATATGTAGACTGAAATATAGAACACACTTAAGTTGTAAAGCTTTCTGGTGTCAGTCCGCACACACTGCATATTCTAAAATGTATGCCCAAAGGTGTGCCTACTTTTTATTAGTTTAATGCAAAAAGTAATAGTGGATATATGACATGTCTGCAGAGTTAGATGTATTCACCTCCACAGATGACTACATATCACCTATAAATCTTTTATAACCTTTTCCAGAGAAGAACACTGGTCTTTTGTCAATAAAGTAAAAAAAAAAAAAAAAAAACAAAAAAAAAAAACAACGAACTTTGGAGTGTTAATTTTCACCAGAAGGTTTAAAGTTTAGAGACATTTTTTAACTTATTACAAGTCTGAGATCTGAAATTTGACTTCCAAAATGACCTTTGAATTGTTCATGGTTTTAGCAGTTAATTATATTCACCAGCTGATCAAGAGGGTTTTAATTAACTCTTAATAATCAGCAACCTTAATAGTGAATGTTGTAAAAACATTTAGGGATAAAATTTGGCTTCTATTTGCTTCTAAGGGACTAAGTTTACTTAGCTTCAACTCTTTTGAATTCAGTGATAGTTTTTAATCTAAATTCTGATGTAAAGTAAGGATCCTTCTTTGTCTGGAAGTCAGTGCCAGATATTTACAATATCATATTAAATCAAAGTCTTTCTATCTTTAGAAGTACCTATACCATAATACCTAAAAGCTCATTGTGGGACATTCCACTACCAGTGTAATTCAAAAGGTTCTTTCATTTGTTGCACATTGGCTTCAAACCATTGAAACAACAGAAATTGCAGAGGTACAGAAATTACAGTGTAGCAAAAATTACGAATTTTCTCCAGAGGTCTGAGGTAAAAAAATCAAGCACTTCTCCTAGCTTCTTAGAAATACATTGTCATAATAATGCAAACCCAGTCACAGGAAAGCTTCAGATAGGGTTTCACAGAAGATAACGAGTTGGTAAGAAACTTCTCACCCTCTCCCATTTTTGCTCTTTCCACTTAGGATTTTTCTTCTGCTTTTCATTTGTATCAATTAAAAGTTGATTACTATGATTGAGAGAAGCAATAGAAAAGGGATTTCCAGATGACTGGAAATCTGATGCCATTCTGTACAAGGAAGACAATCAGCAAACCTGATAATTGCTCCTTTAGTTAAAACTTGCCACCAGACTCCGGCATTTGTAAAGTCTTGTCCCATTAGTGAAAATTTATATTTTGAGATTAAACAGTGTGTGTTTTGAGTATTAATTAACCGTTAACTAAAAGTTGGTGTAGAAATTGACAGTTAGAAACACTATAAAATGTTGGTATCTGATTCTACCTTTCCCCAATATTACAATCAAGGGAATGTTGCAGCTACAGGAAAAATACAATGGGTTTTAGTACATTTTTACTACATTTCTCTATACTGATCTCAACAATAGATGTTCTTCATGTAGATGTGCCAATTTGCTTTATGAACAGGAACCAAAATAAATATATGTAAGTATCATTTTACTCTCATTTTCTCATTAAATGGTAGACTTTTCAGGTGGAAAAATCTTCCAGATCAGCATTAAGTATAACATACAGCATCCCCTTTAGTATTAGTTATTCTTCTGTTCTGTTGACTGAATCATACCCTTTTTAAAATCAAATGAAAAAGCTAGACAAACTCTGACAAAGCTTAGATTTCCTCCAACATTACCTCTCAGGATTTAGTAGAATCTTTTGCATTAGTTATGATCAGAGATTAATACTCATTTGGAAGCATCACCCCTACCCTAATAAATGTTTAAAATTTCTGGGTTTTTCATATAATCAGAGAATCACTTTGTGTTGGAAGTGATTTTAAAGGTCATCTAGTTCCAACATCCCTCCTGCCATGGGTAGGAACACCTTCCAATAGACCACGTTGCTCATAGCCCCATCTAATATGGCCTTGAAGACTGCAGGGGATGGGGTATCCACTATTTCTCTGGGCAACTCATTCCAGTTTCTCACCATCCTCAATTAGAGATTTTTTTCCCTAATATTTAACCTAAACTCATCCTCTTTCACTTTAAAGTTACTACCTCTTGTCTATCACTACATCCTCTCGTGAAAAGCCCCCCTCCAGCTCTCTTGCAGGCTTTCCTCAGGTCATCTGTATTAGATGTTTGAGAATCAGTTCTCAAAAAAAAATTCATAAGCAGCACAGTAAGTTCCTCCTACAAGCCCAAATAGCTGGAAAAAAACCCCAAAAATCCCAAAAAAACCTACGGAAAGATATTTTTTTATTTTCCTTTTTAGGAGTAGGTTGCTTAAAATAACAAAAGATTAGTAATTCCTTATTGAATATTGCTTAAATATTCTCTTCCTTTGGACTTCACTGGACTTATGAAACAGCAATCCATTTTTCCTACCCATCACAGCCATGTCTGCAGTTTCTCATGGTCACAGATACAAATATCTGAAATATCTAAGACTACTGAGTCAGATTTCCTATCAACAGAATATTATAAACCAATAAGAAATGCAATCTAAATACCATCTCCATTGTACTGTTGCAAATTCTGCATCTTGTACATCTCATAGTCAATAATGAAAGCAAGTATAGCTTCTAAAAACTGTATTAACCACAATATTAATGCCAAATGCCCTTCTGACAGCTTTTAACAAGACAGTTGGGGGTTAATGAGCTCTGGAGAGTCCAAGATAAAGCCTGTCTTTTTTAGTACTTCTATTATTGCATTCCTTTCACTTTGCCCTGTGTATTCTTCTTTTCCCCTTCTGAGAAATGTTATTTAGAAGCTGGACAGGAGATACTGATGTACTGACAATAAGAGTAAAGTTATTATAATGTTACAATGAAGGGGCAGTCAAAAGCTGCTTCCTTTGATAATGGATCTGCTGTTTCATTTGAATTTAGCACATCCCTCCAAACTTGTGATCTGGAAATTTTCAGGAGCTCTGAGAACAATTCTGGTCTAAAGCACCTGAATTGCCCTGAATTGAAAACATTAATGTAAACTCAAGAAACCTTGGAGACATAGTTCTGGATACAAGATCCAGTCTGATAACTGTGTAGTAGTCTGTTTTCATTCTTTATATTTCATTGCCCAAGGTCATACTGATGCTCAAAATAGTCTGTAAGGCCATTATATTAAATATTGTGAAGAAAGAGTATGAGAGGTCACAGAAGACAGATGTAACATCAAAGTCTTTCCTATAGATGCATGCTTTTGAAGTAGATATCTCCAGATAAAATTTAGCACTTCAGCATATACAATTACTCCCTATGGGATGTAAATCTCCAGCATTTCCTTTTTCCAAATGCACACTGAAAATTCTTGTGCATTTGGTAAGGTCTTTATGGCTAATACAACAGTATTTCAGGATAGTTGACAGATGGAAGAATGAAGAAGAAAAACAAAAGCAAGTTAGAAATTAGCAAACATTTGCATCTTTTTAGAGGGTTCTTATGTGTCCAGAAAGACCCATGTCCAGTCTCTGGCTTTGTAAACACCAAGTATTTTTCCCCACATGTGTGTCTGATGTACATACTCATTGCTTGTGCTGTGGAAATTATGGGCTTAGACAAGAGAGTTTATGGACTTAGATATGAGGCATGTTCATATGAAAAGGAATGTTTTCATGTGCATATCTAAGGGTTATGACCCACAAGAGTAGGAGATATGTGGATGAAGGCTATTTTGATTCTACTCTTCTTTAAAGACATTTCAAAGTTCATCTTGAACGTATAATTAGTTTTTTGATGTATTACATCGTCTATCAACTTTACTATGTGCTATTCTGGGGAATGTGGCTTTTCTCATCTGTTTCTGATTTTATTGCACTCTCTGAGATGAAAGCTGAACAGCTAACTCCCTGACTTCCTTTGAATGTTGGCTTGAAAGATTTTTTTTCACTCTATTTTGTCATTTACCCATATAATTCAACTTTAAAAAATAAAACCAACATGTGCTGTACTAATTATTGGTTTTCTTATTCTGTAAGACCCTGATGTTTGCAAAAGGTACTGTAAATCAATAACAATATTACTTGGCACTTAAATAGTGTTTATTATGTTTAATTTGCTTCACAATCATCCATCCCAATTAATTTAAGGTAATTAATGAGCCAATAAGAAAATGTCAATACTTTGTATTGAAGCAGAAGGAAATTTTTCTCACTCTATCAGAAACCACATTTCCAATAGTAACACCATGTAGTGGAAGTTTGCTCAAGAGAAACCTATGGTCCTTCTGTTATCACCTACTACACAGTGAAAGCCTTGATGTATAACTTGAATATTGCCATCATGACACAAAATGAATACCTGTGTTTTGTGTCCTGCAATTTGAGTGCTAAAGACATCTGAGAACTATCAAGGATCACTCTGCTATATATGCTTTAAAATGCATTAAAACTATCACATGATAGTTTTAATACTACGGGTACATAGTTCATTATTTGTTCTATATCACTGTACCAGATTTTGCAGATGATTTCTGCTTCTGTTTTCCTCTGTTCCAGATGGTTTTGTTTGTATTCTCCATTTATAGTTTTTCTTCCCACCTCCAGGAAAACTCTCCATTACCAGTGGAAATGAATGACTGTAAATACTCCAGGGAAGGAAGAATAATACACTAGTTAATGCACAGGAGTAGGAGGAACAGAATCCAAGGATCTGGATTCTGTTCCCAGTGCCAGTGCAAATCTTATATAATTTTAATAGTTCATCTTCTACTCTTTCTATCTTAATTTCCTGGCCAGTAAAAGAAGACAATAATCTCTTCATCCTAAACCCCTCCAATGATACATTTACAAAATTCTGGGGGGTTTATTCTAGTTTAGGAATTAATTTCTAGCATAGATGGCAGCAGAAATTCATAGTCATGAATAGCTATCTATGTTTGCCAAACAAAAGGGAAAACCTCCATTTTGGTGTAAGGCCACATAGCAGATTTCTCTGAATAAAATACGCCACATTACTGAATAAACTATATGTGGAAACTGTTCCTATTGGTAAGATTTGTGGCTAGGGAAAATTTTTCAAAATTGTTAATGACTCTGAATTGAAATGCTCTGAGTTTCTCAGAAGAGGAGCTATTCTTCTTATACGTTAGTTTCAGTATAGTTGCCAATGACTTGTGGCATCCCACAAATTTCTGAACTGGTATTTAGAAATTTCTAGGTTTCTAATCCCCACTTGAATGGTGAGGACAGTCTTCAGAAAAGAAAGGAGTAAAACCTCTGAGGCAACCATCCTATGCTTGGTTTCCTTGTCTGCTTCAGGAGGACTTTGTTTTTGTTTACTGTGTTTTGTGGTTCTTTGGGTTTGGTTCAGTGGGGTGGGGGGGTGGAGGGGGTGCAGTTTATAACTGTTGAAATTCACTTCTTTCTTTTAAGGAAAAAAATCTTGTATTTATTTACAGATCTCTTCATACACCTCTGTTTTCATTCTGAAAACTAAGTGCCTTAAACAGCTATTCAGTGAGTTACTATTTGCAAAATTCCTGCATTAACCTAGGGTGACTGCCTCCATTTCCAGAAAACAAAACAACAACCAGGCACTCCAGGCATTGGTAACCAGCTCTTTTGCAGATGATGTTTTAAGTTAGTTTCCAGTGCCTAAGGGACAAGACATGTTGAAAATAAATCTTCAGAAAACAGCTGGCTCCAGGTTTAACATTGTAATACCTCAAAGCAGTGGATGCCTGTTTTGAATGCACACTTACAGCACATTCCAAGCTAGGTTTCGGTCCTGCACCACATTCCTATTTTAAGTATGTCCAGCATGTCAATTCACTAGCTTGCAGGCTTGCTGTGAGTAGTGATAGCGATTAAGGCTGTCAAAGGAGCCCTGATCCCATCACGTCTAGCCAAACAGATGACAGATCTACAGCTAGCCCTGGAGGAAGGAAACTGAAAGCACCACATTTTGTGCGTGTGTGTGTGTTCTCATAGTGTCCCACCCGCTGAGACAGACAGAATGTATTGAACGATTTGTAGAATTTGATCCCTGATTCAGAAAACCTTTCACACGCCAAAGGAGGCAATGATCACAACAGAAAGCAAATCCTGAATATAAAATATTATCACTATAAATTCCAGAGAGAGAGATTATTAAAATTTCCAGCTGTAGAAATGTAGCTATTAATCATTTCCAAATTAACCTTATGCCAGCTAAATTATTATGAGTTCCCCTCTAAATTAAATAGTTATTAGTTCCACACTCTTGATATAGACATCAGCGTTCTAAAAAAAAAAAGAAAAAAAAAGAAAAAAAAAAGAAAAAACCCCACCACTGGTTTCAATTTACAGAGGAGTTTGCAGGGAAAAAAATTCTCTTACTTGATTACAAAAGAAAAGCCACTTCACAGTATAGTATCACAGTAATTGTAGCCATATATCATAACATGTCATAACTCTAGGACAAAGCTAAGCTGCCTTTCATCTGCAAAAAGCTAAGAATGCAGGCAGAGGCAGCTAAGTGGTGAGGTCATGGAATCTTTTCCCATATTCCACTAGAGAGCAGTATTCTTTTGTACAAAGCAGGTAGGTTATCATCTGAAAGGCAAGCTGTGGGGAATCTCTCTCTCTCTGAAAGAAGATTCTGTGGTCATTTATAAAAAACTTTGCAATAGTTCTGTAGTATCATATGTTCAAAACTAATAGTAGATGAAACAGCAATGGTTTCTTATCTGTACAGCTTGATGTGAGCATTTTTTTGTTGTGAGTTGGTTTTTCAGAAAAAAAAATGCAAATAGCTATCTAATGGACTCAGTTTTTAAGAAGAATGAGCTCCTGTGTATCTACAATGAAGTAAGACTCTAACCATCTGCCTAATAATAGAGTTGCAAAAAATGTAAAAATTAAGATGGTTATAATGCAGAAAAATTTGAACATCTTTAAATTTACCAGATTTAATAGCAAGTACATGTGATGGTAAACTATTTGGGAGCAATAGATAGAAATGAAAATCCCTGCTGCTACAAAAATCTCAAGAGATATTTTAATGCTGCACTAAAAATATAATCCTACAGGCAATTTGCTAATACCTACTTTGCAGATGAATTTGCAGTAGAAGACACAGAAAGAAGTCTCTGATTCAAAAATGCAGAATCTATAAATGCCTTTGTTATATAAATGTCTTTCTAGCCTTATGTCCTGATCACTTGTAGCAGAAACCTGAAAACAAATAGTTTTAGAGTGTCTTAGTTGCTTAATCAACATAGAACTCCTGAGCAATCCATTTACTTTTCTCCTGGGAAAGAAATTAATATGTCTGCCAGGCAACAGGGTTTGATTCTGTTTTCAGGGCAAAGGTTTGTTTCTACTGCCAATCAGCAACTGAAGTGTTTTTCCCCCTTTAAGGGATCACAGAACCATTTTTATCCATTATGTTCAGGGGTTCTGCCCCCACCCCTGCATGCAATTACTGCTTTTGGTTTTACACTGTCTTGAGCTCTAGTCACAACCAACAACCATGATGGGCTGGGGGCAGACTAGGAGGGAAAAAAGCTAGTATGATAAGATAGCAAAAGCTAATTCACTTTGGAGCAAAGGTAACACTAAAATGTGCATGTTTTGTGCATTTTAATGTAAGTCTGTGTTATTTTCCCTCAGTTCGGGGTATTGATTTCTGTGCTTTGTGATTCAGTAATGGTTGTAGATCGTAACAAGCTAGATTTCTTTCCACAAACATGTCAAGCTCCTACAGAGAAAACAAACTAACACAAGACTCAAAGATCAGTAAAAGATCAGTTATAAATCTATGATATCAGAAAATTTAGGTATTTGAGCAAAGTCAGGAGTGCTGGGGAAGTAAAGCCACCATCTCACTCAGTACCTACAAGCCTAATAGGCGATTAGATCAGGGCTCTTGAGTCCCACAGTCACTGAACTGCCCTTACAAAAACTACTTTCCATGTTTACTAGGTCCCTCCATCATCCATGCAATCCCTCAAGGTATGAAAATTTTCTCCAGATGTGGAAAGCTATTAGCAAGTTCCTAAACTTCTCACAAATTCTCTCCTTAAATGTACTCTGATACCCACTAGGATGTGCAAATAAGCCTAGATTCAAAGTAAATATAGAATTCACAAAGGAGAGGGTTAAAACTTTTGTGAGCATTTGAAGTAATGGATAACAACTAAAAATGTAAATTTATGGAACACAGCTCCCTACAAAAACATGTTTACATGAGAATAACACTGAAAAAGTAAGCATCAAGGAAAAAAAGAAAATACATAAAATCTAACTTTGGTGATCTATTTTTTTCCAGTTCAGCCTCTGTGATTCTAGAATGAGCTTAGAAGACCTGTATATAAATGCACCAATATGGAGCCACTTATATAGCAGCTTTATGCCTCCACCTTCCAATGAAAGTTGAACCTCTGTTATTCCACATTGCATACTGTTGAAATTTTATTTTGGCTCTTATAGAAAGGATGAGTTAATATTATTTTCCTCTTACTATTTCTGATATTACACTACTTTGCTAGCCTGTGCAACACAAGGGTTTGGAGCAAAAGAGATAGGATGGGAAATGTCTGTCCAAACTTAAACAATGTATTTCCATTGTTTTGAGGACAACTGAGAACATTTCCTTTTCCATTAGAGCCCCCAGAGTCTACCTCTGTTATAGAGGTTTCTGACTTGCAATATCAGTACTTCACAAAAATGGAGGACTGTAGGCAGCTTATGGAAGTCGAGTGTTGGTTTGGTTTTTTTCATTAAAAATACAAGAGTACCACTTATCCCACTAATGATGATAAATCACTGGTAACTTAAGTTACTGGTAATTTTATAAAAATGTTGTACTGCTTTAGCCAAGTGTCTGATATGTGAGCCTTTGTATTCATGATGCAAGCCTGAAAACTCACTGGTCTGCTTGGATCAAGACCAGCTGTTTGTTTCACAGTTTCGTAAATCATCTTTTAACCAGAAAAAGACAGACAAAGAATTTTAATTAGTGCTCGCATCCACCTTGCTCAAGAGGTAGGGAAGAAATGAGACTGCAGCAGAAACTAAGTGTTTTTTTAGAGTTTACTAAGACCTCTTGCTTAACTAAATTGACTGTACCCTCATGTAAGTTTGCAGCCCTTTTCAATATGATGTTGCTTAGGTTAGAGAAAGAAAGTCTGGAACACAGGATCAGCATAGGTCTCTGCGTACTAAAGTTTACTTCATAAGGTTTTCTGTCTCATGTATGTTTTGCTGGGTTGGGCTGTCTGCTTAAGAAAATATATTTTTCTCCATGAGTTTTGATTCTTTAAAACTAGCACTGAAAATAGCTGTTTATATTCCTTATTCCTTAAAATAAATCTGGTTTGAAGATATCTGGAAAAAAATTCAATATATATGAAACCATAGTAATACTTCATGTCATATATAAAGTTCCTGTAAAATGAACTTTCAGAAATTCATATATTCTAATTCAGTGTTAAACTAAGCTTATAAAAACTTCTATCAAACTACAGGCCTGTCAGTCTCATTTCAGTGCCTGGTAAAGTTATGAAGAAAATTATTCTGGGGTTACTGAAAAAGACCTGAAGGACAACAGAGTAATTGGTCAGAACCAGCACAGCTTCATGAGAGGAAAATCCTGCTTATCAAACCTGATTTCCGTTTATGACAAGGTAACCTGCCTGGCTGATCAAGGGAAGCCTGTTGATCTCTTTGGATTTTAGTAAAGCCTTCAACTCTGTCTCTCACAGGATCCTTCTGGACCTAATGTGCAGCCCACAGCTGGATAAACACATCATGGGGTGGGTGAGCAGCTGGGTCACGGGTCAGGCACAAAGGGTTACAGTGAATGGGGTGACATCAGACTGGGGACCTGTCACTACTGGGGTTCCACAGGGCCCCATCCTCAGCCCTCTGCTCTTCAATATCTTCATAAATGTCTTGCATGTAGGACTGGAAGAGATACTGGGTTCACAGATGATACAAAACTGGGAGGAGGTATTGACTCCCCAAAGGCCAAGTAGGCCATGAAGAGAGGCCTTGACAAAGCAGGAGTTTGGGCAATCATCAACCATATGAAGTTCAACATGATAAAGTGCTGGATTCTGTATCTGGGATGAGGCAACCCTGGATGTATGGACAGACTGGGGAATGAAATGCTGGAAAGCAGTGCCATGGAAAGGGACATGGGGGTCCTGGCAAGTTGAACATGGGTCAGCAGTGCCCTGGCAGCCAGAAGGGCCAACCCTGTCCTGGGGGGCATCAGGCACAGCATGGCCAGCCGGGCAAGGGAGTGGATTGTCCTGCTCTGCTCTGAGCTAGGGTGGCTACCTCAAGTCCTGTGTGCAGTTTTGGGCACTGCAATATAAGAAAAGCATTAAACTCCTAGGAAGTGTCCAAAGGAGACTACAAAGATGGTGAAGGGCCTTGGGGGAAGCTGTGTGAGGACTGGTGGAGGCCCCTTAGTCTGTTCAGCCTGGAGGAGACTGAGGGACAAACCTCACTGCAGTTACAATTGCCTCATGAAAGGAAGAGGGGGGGTAGGCACTGATCTGTTCTCTGTGGTGACCAGTGACAGGACCTGAGGGAATGGCCTGAATGGGGGTGTGCAGGACCAGGAGCTGGACTTGATGATCTTTTTGGGTTCCTTCCAACTCAGCATATTCTGTGATTC
Source organism: Molothrus aeneus (assembly GCF_037042795.1). Taxonomy (NCBI): domain Eukaryota; kingdom Metazoa; phylum Chordata; class Aves; order Passeriformes; family Icteridae; genus Molothrus; species Molothrus aeneus. Next base: position 19,661,259 of record NC_089680.1, on the reverse strand, counting down.
TGTGTTTTAAAATAACTAATGTATTTTAAAATAGACACATTTTTAAAGTTTTTTTTACACTGTTGCAATGTGATTTCTCAATAAGCAAAATACCTGTTCAAAGAAATGAAAAAAATGCTGGTGCACAGTAGGCAAAGGTAACAGCATCAGAACGAGACACACGTGTGCTATGCACAGCACAGACTGCTCAGACACTTCTATTAGGAATTTTTACCTTCAATATGATTAAAATTAATGAGAGCTAGCACTATTAGGAGTAAAGCGCAGCTTTAGAGTAAGGGCAGAGAAGGATATAATATAAACATCAAAGGGGCAAACATCTCTTACCGATAAAATACTATTGAAATGCAATAGGATGTGAATGAATTCTGACAGGCAAGGATGTCCAGCTGGACTAAACATGCCCTGACTGGGCCATGACCAGGTTGAAATGAAGTTTTTGGTTACAAATTCAGTCAACTGAAAAGGGAAGCTGGAGATGGAAGCCTGATGAGCAGGCAGCCGAGCACGCCAAAGAGGTCAATAGCAAGAGAAGGCAGGGTTTGCTGGTGGGAGCCTTTATCAATCTATGTGGATAGTACCAGATCAACTACTGCAATCCCTGTCTACAGAAGCATTCAGAACTTAACAGGACTCTCTGCGAGCTTTTTAATTCTCTATTTGTAGCTTATCATTATAGAACAAGAACTTAAGGGGATGGACTATATAGGAATATTGTCACCTGTTCACACATATTACCCTGATCTAGTGAAAATTAATTCAACTCCAAAACTTTATGACACATAACTAAGTCAATAATAAGTAAAAGAAGAATTTTTTTCCATTGCACTAGATAAAAAATGGTGATACAGTCAATGCATTGAATAATTTATTTCATGAGGCAACGGATAGATTTTTCCTGTGCAGGTGCATCTCTTATTCTCCTTTGTTTTTTAAGGAAAAATCCAGCTTCCTTTGTATTCTTAGGTCTTGTGTGTTTATAGCTGTCAGGTCAACACAGAAAGAAAAAAAACTTAGCAAGCAGTGTGACAGAGAATAGACACTAACTGAATAATAATACCAAGATCTTCTTGGAACAGTATCTTGTCTTGCTTAGTAAGTAGCAAGTCTCAAAAATTTCAGATTAAGGAAGGCAAAAAGAGCAACAGTCCTATTGCTTTTAGGAAATTAAACATACAATTACATTTTTAAAAATTAAAAATTAAATTAAATTTTTGTTTAATCAATTAAACAAATTTAAATTTGATCATTGAGCAATGACATTGTCCTTTTCCTGCAGATGGTGTGAGGGCCAAGATTACAAAGTCATAAAAATTAGACGAGAAAGGAAGGATGATTGCCAGTCTGACATCAAGTATTAACCATTTATCATTCTAAGGATTCCTTTGTTTCTCAGAGTTTATTTTAAAACTGGTTCTGTGATCTTCATTACATACTTCCCAATGATATATAATTCTGAACCTGTTCAGCTGCACCAGCTAAAGGGCAGCATGCAGATTACAGCTCATTCAAGGTTGGCTAATTTTGCAATTCAGGCCCATAACCTTGATTCAAATTTTATAGGACCATCACTTTTGTTATCCCTTTAAATACAATTACACAAATGAAGTGACCATGTCTCCTTTCCCTATTAAATGATGTCTTAATGTGTATTTGAGCAAGCCAGCAAAATTAATTTTGAACCTGCCAAAATTGTGTGCAGGAGAGAAATTTATTTTGCTAGTGTCAACAGGCAAAGCAGATTTCACAGAAAAAATATTTTTTAAGAAAAGCATAATCTAATTTGAACTTTCTTATCTGAGTAAAACTGTGGTTAAAATGCTCTTTTAAAATTGAAAAACATTTGTATGAGGACTGTATTGACCATGCAGCATTATTCTGTTACTCTGTTTTGCTGTCATTTGCTAATTTACTGTTGAACATTTGGAAAAAGATACAATTAATAAATCCTGTTTGCTCTCCAGTGTGGGAAAAGTCTAACTAGTTTCATAGCTCTGTGCTTATTGTGCGTGTTATAATACTAAACTCTTAGTATCCCACCTATAAGGAGAAAAAGTGAATGTAAGTCTTGGCTTAGATCAAGAAGCAAAACTCAGAAATATCTGTGCAGTATATTCTCTCAGTAAACTGAAACATTTTAGTTTCTGTGTGGTAAAAGCATGTAAGCCAGCCATAGTAAAACTCCTCCCTACACGAACAGATAGTAATAGTCACAGCTGGAGTCCAGTCTCCCTTGAACAGGTAAGGCTGGTCTTCTCTCCTGAACAAAAGGTCTACAAAGTAGAGCTGTTGATCAAAATAAGGAACACATGAGAAAAAGAATAAGAAAGGTACATTGCAGGAGGATCTCAGAGGAAAACAAAACTTCACATAAATCTGTGAGCAAAGCAGCAAAATACTGGCAGAACCTGCAAGACTTCTACAAAGCTTTTTTCTGTTATGTCTATATTATTGTCTGATATATTCAGAGACTCATGCAAATAAAACATCTTATTGGGTTTTCTGGATGTAGGACAGAGTTATTTTATTTTATTAGTTTAGTTTATTTCTTTTTAGCTGCCCAGAAGCATATTCTGTGATATTTTTGAGAGCCAGAAGGATAGCTTTCTTGTGAGAGTTGAATAAAAACTGGGTATTATTTGTTGAAAAACACCACATCTTCGGTCCTACTGTTCAGTGAATATTGATGATAGAGGAGGACATTTCAAGCAGACAAAGCTGCATTGTGCTTTTAAATTTGTCCCTAGGAATATGCTCATCTGGAGCATTGATGAAGATGCAAAATCAGATAATTGCCCCATTCAGGAAAAAATTACTATTACAAGAGGACAGCTCTGTAAGAACATTTGAAAAGCCTGAAGACTAATTTCAAATTAAACAAATTGTCTAGGCTCTTTCTTTTTTTGTTTTTTTATCTTTTTTTTTTTTTCCCTAAGGGAAATAAATACAAGAATTTTGAAAATACTGTAAAACTCTTACAGTTAAATACATTTTTTTTCACTTCTGGATTCTGTTACTGACAACTGAAAGAGAAACAAAGCATATTCTCTTCTATATATAAACCCATACATTCTAAATGCTAAATGTATTAGTTACATAGGAGAACCTGTTCTTTTTTCTTATTATTTTTCCATCTGAATTCAATTTTTATTTTAGAAGGAAAATTCAGACTCTTTTACAGGTATTGTACCTGTCTTATGGCAGTTGTGTAACCTCCCTTACATTAAGGATATTTTTAGTAAAAAAAATATATTTCTAAAACTGATAATATACACATTGTCATTAATTAAAAATGTAGACTTTTTAATCTATAACATATGTCTATGGAAGAAAATTACCTTTGAAATTGTTGGGGTTTTTTATGTCCTCTTTTCATAATAGTAAACCTGTCATTGCATCAAGTTCTTCATACCGTTGAAATTCATTATTGGGTAAATCTACACCAGAGTAAAAAAATAGAAGAATTAAACATATTTCCCTCTTGTTGAATGATGATATCCAGCATGACAGAAAGCATTAAAAAAAAAATTCAAAGACAAAGATATGTGCTGGAATGGTTCAAGGTGTAAAGAGAACAGAATGAACACTCTCATGACTGAACTGAAAAACCCCCTTTTATCTCCAGGCCTTTCAAAATGCAGCAATCAATTCCTTTGTGGCAACAATCAGTTATTATCTGGTATTCAGCTATCAAACTTTGGAGAAATACTTGTCCATCTATAAACCACTGAGGTATTTCATTTATTCTGAATAATAAGAGCCCTGAAAGATTTTACACCAGCAGATCCAAAGAAATTATCTAAAAAATTCAGTCATAATGTAGTAAAATTGTGCTGAAGAGCAAGCAGATCTGTAGTAACATTGTGGGAGAAACAGCTTAACAGGTAGAGAAAGCTGTGCACAAAAGCAAAGGAAAAGCAAGGAATGAATTCACACGTCCCATAGGCGCACAGGTATAAGACCCCAAAAAACTTGTTCAAAGGGACTTTTAGAAGGGCTTACAGCTGTCCAGGTACTCTTATTTAGATGCAAAGGGGAAACAGTGACAAGATATTCTCAAGAGGCGAAAACAACATAGCAAACCTTTACAGGCAACTGCGGAATATCGGAGAACTTAAGCAAAACCGTAGAGCAGCATTCAATCAACAAAAATACTTCTCAAAGCATTAATTTAGCCCATTCAACTCAGCAAACTCTAAGCCATCTGATCTTAAGTTACTAAAAAAATTGGACAAGGGGGAATTAGAAAAAGAATAAAGGGGAAAAGACAGAAAAGATGTAGAAAAGAACAGATATATCAACCAGCGCTGGTTGCAGTGTTGTTCAGCTGATAGAATCTCCCAAGAGGAGGTAGGGTCAGGCCTTGTGCTTACCGCAGGCTTTGGTTTAAACACCCTTTGGTTTAAATACCCTTTGGCCGTCCTGGGCCCTTCCCCCAGGTGGCACCTGCGGTCACTCGGCCACTGCAGGGCCAGCCCGGGGCTCCAGGCTGGGTGTGGGCACGGCGTCCGGCGGGCCCGGGCCTGGCGGCACCGCGGGGCCGGGACAGAGCCCCGGGGCTGGGCTGTGCGGGCAGGGCAGGGCCTCGCTCAGCAGGGCCGGGCCCTGCCTGCCCTGCCCTGCCCTGCCCTGCCCTGGCCTGCCCTGCCTTGCCCTGCTCTGCTCTGCCCTGCCCTGCCCTGCCCTGCCCTGCCCTGCCCTGCCCTGCCCGCACACACAGCGCAGGGTTCCGCACGGATGTACGTACAGCCTGTCCCAGCGGGTATTCAGCGGCGTCTGGGAAAGCAGGTCTCCATCAGACCCAATGGTTACTTGGAGAGACAAATGCCATCCCAAACGTCGCCCATTACTACTTTCGCTTGCTTTTACTGCCAAGCAGAATGCCAGACAGCATGGCCACGGTGAGCCTAAACACTAATAATCTGTCTCAGCTGTAGTCCCTTCCCATTTCTTGTGCACCTCCAGCCCACGTACTGGCAGGGCAGCATGAGGAGCAGAAAATGCCTTGATGCTGGACAAGCTCCTCTCTGCTATGATTAAAGTACCCCTGAGTTAACAGCAAATATAGAACACACACCTTGTGGTCTGCTCTGAGGAAAGTCAACTAAATCCTACACAAAATAGCACAGCTAAGGTTCCTCAAAACAGGTTTTGACAAATGTATTTTATTCTTCATGACAGTTTTCCTGAATAAAATTATATTTTTCTGTTTTCATATAAAATGTTAGGTGTTTTAATTCAACGCTTCTAGGTTGACAACGCTTTTAATTCAACGCTTCACTACAGAAGCCTTCTTCTTTCTAGGTTTCTTCTGGGCTTTCTTCCACTCAAGCCTGGCCCCTACACCAGAACTAGGAGGATGATGACCGCCCGCCAGAATTAACCCCTATTCCCTATAGAAGTTCCACTCTTAAACACTGCCATGGAAAATAATGGAAAAAGAAACTGCATAAAATGGAGAGTAAACAAAATTATTATTTTAGTATTTTAGTATTTATTTTAGTATTATTTTATGTAGCTATGTATTTGTGATATTTTCCTGTCTTCTTTGATGCTGCAGATGGAAATGCTCTTGATTTGGCTGTGTATATAGACCACTGATGAAGTTTTACAAGCAGGGTGTTTGAGATTTTATTTTTTGCTACTAAAAGAATGAAAGTGAAAATGCATACCAGTGCACATACACGAAATATTTGCTTTTATTTACTTTTCATTATATGTTTATTATACTAAATTTAGTTAGCCAAGGAACATTAGAACTATTTCCAGTTGTGATTAGAACTGAGATAGATTAGACACTTGCTCTTAAAAGACTCTTTTACATATATAGGCCTTCAGGTGAGCTCTTTTCAGGATATAGGCAAAACTATGTGCCAGAAAAATTATTCATATCATAATATCAATATTAATTCATATTATCTCTACATTCACAGCCACGTTGATCCTTAAATTGATCATTTGTAGATGAAGTCATTAAAACCAGCAGGACAACTTCTGTTTCCACAGGCAAGTCTCTACATAGATCATATTTTTATGCACATGTGTACATTATTCCTGGAAGCTATTTTAAAGACTACTCAACAAATGATTTTTTTTACACATTGGTGTTTCCAGGACCAGAGAAGGAGTTCACACCATTTTGAAGTGTCTGTCTTTAAATATTAGTGCTTTTCTATCACTTGCATGTTTCTAATTTGTGAAATGTTTTTCACAATATCATTACTTCCCTAAAACTACAGCAAGCAATATAAATATCCTTACCAGAACACATTTTTGTATTTATTTAATATACACATGCACACACATCCTCTAAAAAGTGTATTTGGTTTGAAAGCTATCAGCTCATTGTGACTATATAAGATTTTAGCAGCTAGCCAGAGGAGATATAGATATATTAATATTTCAGTACTGGTTTGCATTTTCATTCAACTTCACAAACTTATTTGCCATCTAACATACATAAGAGTGATAAGACCTAAAATTTCAATTAGATCCTATAGAGTGTTGTGTTTTATTTTGGTGTGTTTTGGTGGGTTTGTTTTGTTTTTTGTTTGGGGCTTTTTAAATTTTATTTGCTATGATGCTTTTTGAACAAACTATCACACAAAAATATATTAAAAATATCAAACAATTTAAATAATCCTTTGAGAACCTCTATAATTTTCAACATCAATTTTACCTTGTAAATTATTACAATTTTTATGTATATCTCTCAATTCCGAGCACAATGGGAGATCCGCCTAGCTCGGCTAACCTAGGATATATGCAATTAGCTAAGACACAGAGTGATACTCGTGCTGAGTAGCCAATTTACTTCTCCTGTTGTGTTAATAATCCTCACATAATTATAAAGTAGTGAGTCATAGTAGTTCTACTTCAATGCATGGAGAATACCAGTTGCCTGCTTAATGTACTATTACCATGAAACAAATTCCAGAGATTTACAACCTTGTTTACTACTTTCCCATCCCACACAATAATTGAAAAGGATTCAATTCTTCAATGAAAATAAAATACACAATAGTAATACAGATTTTATTTGCTACCAAGGTAACAAATATTCCCTTTGCAATAACTTCATATATTTTTTCTTGTATGGAATTTTTATTACAGATTTTAATAAGCATGGCTGTAAATCAGGTACATTTGGCATGATGGCCTCAACATGAACTTTTTAAAGCTAGGGTTTGTAGTAAGGAGCTACACAACTTGTCCATAGTAATGAAATTGTGTCAGAGAACACATAAACTGCAGGAACACTTTTTCTTTCTTTCTTTCATATCCTTTACCTAATCATTGCCTCTTGAAGTAAGCAGTATTTTTTCTACAAAGTGGTGTGGTGCTAGGTTCTTAGAATTTTCCTATGAAACTCTTGAAATATCTGGAATAAGGAAGACCAGTGGATCAAATAATCATGGATTTTAAAAACATTAGTACCTTCTGTCTAAATCTGATAAGCAAGTCAGTAGAATTATTACGATTTAATTATTAAGTTTTTCAGAAATATTTTATATTTAAGTGAGTAGCCCTTTCCAACAGGACAAAGTGCTATGGTGCAAACAGTTTAATATAATTCAAATCAGTATTTTAATTTTTATTTATTTAATTAATATAATAACAATTCCAAATCCTAGAAAAAATAATTTTAAAAAGGTAAAATAATAACCAAAAAGGGCATTCTAATATTCTGTCTCTAACAACCTTTATGCCATGCTCCAATTGGGAAGGACACTAGCTGAAAGAGCTCGAAATCCAAAACATATATTCCAAAATTTGTCAGTACCCTTTGTTGCTTGGGTGTTTTAAGTCAGTCTCTGGATACAGGTGAAGGATGTGCACCACAAAACCCCCCCCAAAAAAAAAACAAAAAAAAACCACAGCAAAACAACTCCCCAAAAACTCAAAAGAAAACAAAAAACCCCTATCCAAAATTAAAGAGAAATATTTAGCAGAAGATAAAACAGAAATAGAGCTAAAGTTTCTTTTTTAGTCCTGTCTTTAAGCATTATATTTTACACCAAACATTTCAAAGGCCTGATAAGAGGCATATGCCAGATCATTTACAGAAAAGAGATTAGTTTTTGCTTTCATATTTACAGCTACAAACTTTATCTCACTGTTCTTGAACATATTGTTTTCAGTTTTTAAAAGCCTTGTTTGAAAGGAGACAAAATACAAGGATGACAACAACAATATTTGACTAGAATCTACATCCAGCTAGGCATGTAGTCAATTTAAAAACAGATGCTATTTTCCCTGATTTTCCAAGGAAATTTCTGTTTGTTGTGGATTTTCTTGGGTATTTGGTTTCAAACTGGATTTCAACCACCCTTTCTGATGGATCATTTAGAAGAATAACTTATAGTAGAGGCCATGGAAAAAGCATAAACATTATAGAAATTCAGTAATCGTTTTCTGGTTTGGCATTCTTAGCTTCTAGCTCTTTAGCAAAAACTATGCAAATAGTATCACCAAGAGAGGAGAAAGGGGGACCAAAAAAAATTTCACTAAATAATACTGTGATGTTCAAGGATTGAGCCAAACAAAATGGCTTTGCACTACTTCAGAGTTCTGAATTAAATTAAGTTTAGAGAAGGAGGTATAGACATTCATTTGAAAGAGTGATATGCAAAAGACAAAAATATAACTTGGGATAATAGTGCAGAAAGTAGTTCAGGCAAGTAGTTATTGTATCAAATACAAAGGAAAATCAAGGAAAAAAGAGGAAGTTATAGATATCCAGAATTCAGAAAGGGTGATCTCTTGCGATTTAGTGAAAGAAAAGTTTTGGTGTGAAAGTGGTGAAAAAGAAAAGAGAAAGAAAAGGGCAAAAAAAATTGTCCCAATTACTGCTGATTAAAGGACTTGAGAAAAGAAAGAAGTGTCATTCATCACTAAAGTAAAGAGAAAGAAGAATGCTTATGACTGTTCCATAGTAAAGCAGACAGACACTTTACAAAATATATATATATTTACATATATATATATATATAGACACAGTATGGGAGCTGCCCCGCTCGAAAGCAGCTCTGTAGAGAAGGACATGAGGGGCCTGGTGAACAGCAAGCTGTCCATGAGCCAGCAGTGTGCCCTGGTGGCCAAGACAGCCACTGGTGTCCTGGGGTGCATTGGGAAAAACATTGCCAGCAGGGTGAGGGGGTGATCCTGCCCCTCCACTCAGATGTAGTCAGGCCACATCTGGAGTGCTGTGCCCACTTCTGGGGTCCTCATTTGTTTCTTTTGTTTGTTTCATTACATCCACAGAATGAGAGAACACAATTGGAGACTCAGTACATTTAGGTATTTATACCTCTCCAGATGGGGAAGCATCTTTATTTTTTTTCCTAAAGTACTTAGGACAATTGATTCTATTAACATAGCTATGTCTGAAGAATTTTCAATAAATGGAATCATTTGACATATAAATATTCACATTTACCTTTCTTTTTTTTTAATTTGTTTGGCTGAAATTGTCAAATAATTTTCCTGCAGTAAATATCTACAGTCCCTTCTCCTATTAAGAGATTGTGGTCAAATATTACCTGTAAAATTATCTGTCTAATAAAAAAAATTGTTTTAAGTAAATGGTGGTAAAATATATTTTTTGCATTAGATATAAAGAAACATATTAATAAGGATGTCACTAACAAAACAGTATATTCAATATTTTCCCAAGCAGCATATCTGATCATCTTTGCTGGTAAATTCTGAAGGTTCTCCTCACCAACATAATTGTGTAATTTTGGGTTTTGAAGTAAATCAAGCACAGAAGAAAATTGAGTATGTTAGGGCAATGCTATTCTCCCTGACTGCTTTTGAAGTCTCTCACAATGTCAGAAATAGGATACACTTAATGTAATGGTTTTTGTTAGTGATGTGTTTATTGAGGGCACCAAAACAGAATTTTGAAACAAACCATGCAATTAGACAACGTACAGGATTTTCGCCTTTTATTTTCTTGTTACCTTTAACCTAGGGCTAAATTCTTTTTGTCAGACTACTTACAGGAGCTAAACTTTCAATTTAGTTAAGTTAACTGAAAGTAAACTGTCCTTCATCTATTACTTCAAACATAATGAATTATATTTTTCATTAATTTCTAATGAATATATGTTCATGGTTCAACTCTGCATAGAGAATATAAAGACAGACATGTATATGAGAACATATCTCTGGGATTAGATGCATTCTGCTGGCTTTATTATCAAGAAAAAAACAGCTCACACTGCTTGCTCCCCCAGTATGCTGCAATAAATGGTTTTGCTGCCTCTTCTACATGACAACACTATTTGTAATACTTGAAAATGGCAACATTTTTTACAAAAATTACTGCACTTTTATGGTTGGTGGGGTTTTTTTGTTTTGTTTGATTTTTTAAAATTTATCTTTCTAATGGTGAAAGCAAAATTAAATAAGTTTAGTGAAGGCAGAAACTAGGTATCTTTACCAACCCTGTGACCAAAATGCAGATTGTTCCAACCTCAGAATTTTCCAAAATCCCCAAAAGGCCAAAGAATACAATCCAGAGAGAGGACAGGTAATGTCTATATTTAAAATGCCAAATTGAACACTTTCCCTTTCCCTCATCTCCCAATAAGAATAGGATTACAAAAAGAAACCTTCACTTTTAAGATAAAAGGAGGGGGTCCCTCAACAAACCATATAACAGCTATGTATAAACCTTGTTCTTTGTATCACAGTAAAATCAAACCACATTTCAAAACTTGGTTCTTTTGTCTGATTTTATCTAAATGTAAAAAAATCGGAGTGTGGGAAGGATGTCAAAATATACTGCACCAGTGGTCTCTGATAACAGGAGGTAACCAGAAGAGAATGAATGGCTATAACACTACAGCTGTCAAGCCAATATGTAGTTCTATTTTGGATGCTACTGTTTGGCTAAATATTTTGACTTGAAATTTTCCCCTGCAGCAAGCATCAGGGACTTAGCTGAAAAGCTGGTGTGTGTGCAATCTTGATGCTCATTATACAGAGCCTCATACCTGGCCTATTTGAAAAGCAATGAGCCTTACAAGGGGGAAAAAATCTAGTAATCATAGTCTTCTCTTGGCAGGAAAGAGCTAAAGTTTTGATTGACTTTCTTGCCATTTAGATGTATGTTGATGTAAAGTGGCATGAGATTATAGTGTTTCTCTTTCTGTGTAGTAATGGGGTGAATTTAGCTGAGACTGAAACACAAAGACTGTGCTGCCATTAACCTCGATAACGTGTGCAGTTGAGAAGAGAGAAATCTGATGAGATTCAGCAAGGGTGAGTGTCGGTTCCAGGTCCTGCACCTGGGGAGGAACAGCCCCAAGTCCCAGCACAGGCTGGGGCTGACCTCCTACAGAGCAGCTCTGTGGAAAAGGACCTGGGACTCCTGGTGCATCACAAGCTGTCCATGGGCCACCAGTGCCAGGAGGGCCAATGTCATCCTAGGGTGCATTGGCAAGAGTGTGGCCAGCAGGTCAGGGAGGTGATCCTCCCCCTCTACTCAGCCCTGGCGAGGCCATTCCTGGAGTGCTGTGTCCAGTTCTGGGCTCCTCAGCACAAGGGAGACAAGGAGCTACTGGAGAGGGTCCTGTGGAGAGCCACAAGGATGATCAGGGGTCTGGAGCTCCTCTCTCATGAGGAGAGACTCTGGGAACTGGGAATGTTTGGTCTGGAGAAGAGAAGACTGAGAGGGGATCTCACCAATACACAGAAATATCTCAAAGGTGGGTGTCAGGAGCATGGTGCCAGACTCTTTTTCAATGGTGCCCAGTGGACAAAAATTTTCATCTCTGGAGACATTCAAAACCCACCTGGACACGTCTGTGTATAACCTGCCCTTCCAAAGGGCTCTTCCTACAATTCTGTAGTTCTGTGATTCTTCCTGCTGCTTATTGTTTAGGCAACAATTATATTATCATTTCACACCAGAGATTTTCAGACATGGGCAGGTTTGCTCACCACCCTAGATCTCAAAAAATAGATGGCATTATTTTAATGATGAAAAATAACAGGCTTTCTTTACAATCAATAATAAAGGGGTTATATAAAAATTTAGTCCTATTTTTTAGTAAAACCATTATTTCTGTTCCCCATTTTGACAGTTAACTTTCTGCAAGAAGAAATGGCTAAATATCATAATTTGATTTTGCCATATTCTTTTGCCAGAAGCCTAGGATTTAACGAAGTTCTGATTTACCAAGTCATTAAACAGGTATCTAGGACACAATCAATGGGACCTATGGGAACTACCTGTAAGTTATAGACTTATTAAAGCTAGATACATATTCTGAAGCCTTGCTTTATGCATTATTGAAAATATCTTAAAATATGAAATGAACTTTTTTGTAGATGAATGAGGGCCATGGCATCAAAATTTATCAGTCACTAAAATTTAAAATGGAAAAGGAAAGGATATTTAAATTCACACATTCTGCAATAAATCAGAAATCATTCTAAGCAACTAAGTCAAATTGGTCTTTACTTAAGTAGAATAAGAATATCATTAAGATAAATTGATATATCTATGAAGAATAAATAAACATTAAACTGCATAAAACTTTAAAATGTTAAAAATTTCTTGGTATAATTTCAAAATTTGGGAATAAACAACTGTAGTGTTAATAACCGTATAGTTCATACTTTTGGTAATTGTAGCCTTTTTCAGTACATGGAAATACTTTGTGATTTGCTTCCTTTGCATTTTTTTTTTTTAATTTGTGGCAACTCCCTATAAAATTATTTTTAGGGCCATGATTACATTGTAAATATTTGTGTGTACTCTTACTGAAGCCATTAGAGCTATTTCTGTATATACAGGAAGTGTAGAACAACCTACGGAATACAGTAAAAGGCTTCAATATTTTTATTGAAGGATCCTGAATGTTTAGTTCTAGATGCTCAATATCACGAAAAAACCCCAAGGACAATATCAACAGCACCAAAAAAAAAAAAATACAGAGTAGGGAAATTTCTTTGGACACCATATTGTGGTAGGTTAATTTTTTGTATTATTTTGGATTTTTGCTCCCTATTTTTATGACTGTCCTTAAAGTTTATCTTCAGAGAAGTTATTAAAGAATTTTGGCAGACATTCTTTAGTTGGTTTCCTGAAATAGCTAAGGGTCTAGCAGTGACATAAATAGTCAACTTGAATTCAGGGCTTTGGCTAGTCTTTCTTACCATCTGTACTAATAAATCAATTTGATGGTGTGGATCACCCTGATGCATTCCTTCCTCTAATGCTGCTAACTTGGAAGGGCTGTTGTTTTACTGTTGAACTTTCATTTGCAATACTGGCCAGCTGTTTTACAAACCCAGATGTTTGAACAGAAAAGATAAACAGATGACCTAACTGATATAAAGAGTTTACAAAGGGCTTTAGTTTTTCCTCTCCATAGTTGATCTTCAGCATCAAAGCTTTGTATGTCTGAAATTCTATGAAGCTAAAAATATTTCAATTAAATCAGCCCAAAACGGGCATAAAGGCACATTTACTACAATTTAAATTATTTTTCCACTACCTTACTTGAGGTCTTAATTGCTACAAAAGAACTTATAAAGTGCTTTGTATAGTTGGAAACATACGTTTCTGAAACATATTTTCCTGCTTTCATGTGTTTTATAATTACTATGGATGACACAGGTACAGGGTCATGTTCTGACTTTATTACTATCACATTCATGAAAATTAAAATGAAAATGCTCATGTATAATTGTTTTATAGAAATGCAAATCTCTGGAATTTTTTTAAGAGGGTACACACACTTAATTTACTATGGTATGGGAAACCTCAAGGATTGCCTTGATATTATAAGGCTCAAAGTTTCTGTGAAAGTATCTATCTGATTGCATATACACAGCCATCTAAAGTGCAAACAGTGTAACAATGATTGCATGCATTAAATCAGGTTTACCTCTGTACGTAATTTTATACAAAATGCAATGTGTGTGGTGCATGACATTCCATCTTTCTCTTTTCCATTTAAGCATCTAAATGGCCACTAACTTTGTAGCATGTGAAAGTCTCAGAATGATCAATAGCTTCACCTCCCTAATGGTGAGTATTTGCATTATGCTTTTATAGCTTGGGAACCAAAGATGACTGTGGCAGAAATAATTTGTAGGCCTTATGTAAACCAAAAATGAGCTGCAGTGGATAACTGGCTGCTGATGTTGATATGATTCTTCTGTAGTGACTAGGAAATTTTGTATGATTTATGAAGTAAGGGGGATATAGTTTATCGACTTGCCCCTCAATCAAAATGCTTAAACAAAAGCCAATGCTTTGGTATGTGTTTTGGACTTCAGAAAGCTCATGTTTATGTATGAGATGTATATGCTCCATGGCAATAGAGGAGGAGATGAAGCTCTGCTTCTCCTTAGCCCTCACAGAAAAGAGACTATCAAAAGCCAGTGCAGAGAGAAGCTACTCAGGAAGCAATTCAGAATACAGATCTTTTTTGGTTCTCTGGATCACTCGGTATAAGCAGAGCTTTGTGCCCCAGTGGTAGAGCTCCAGTGTATTACAGCTGCTATGCAGGTGTAACATTGAGCCCTGTAGAATCAGGCCAATTTAAGAACCTAACAGTTTGTCTTAGGTTAAATATACCATAGGCTAGATGTTAATACCTGAAACTATAACAGTGCCTTAGCCTCAGCTAAAACACAAGTCTAAATAAACAATAATCTTGACATTTGTTTACCCAGCAAAGTTACTGTACAGTGAGCAGGGATAAGAATTTATATTATTATAGACACTTTATAGAAATTTTCTCTGTGGTCATTTCCATATGATTAATCACCATGATTACTTTCTCACAGTAATATTATTTTATTGAGAGACAGCTTATTCCCATAGAAGAGTGGTAAGTTAAACTTTGAAAACAGTTGACAGCTATTAGCTATTCCCTGACCAGTGAACACTAAATACCTAATAAGGAGCAGTGTTATGTAAATAGTGAAGAATTTGTCATGATATGACTAGCTATGAGTTTACATGCAGACAAGTCTTCTAACTCTCTCTATAAGTCAGCTTACATTGCCTTTCTTCTTGTTGTTAAAATATGCAATGGTCTAAGTATTAAGGCTAATTCTTGAGGAACGACTCTTTTCACCGTGAGATATATCCTTTCAGCAACTTTTTTACACAACTTTGAATCATCTTCTTCTCAAGTTTGGTTAGTAATTTCCCCATGTGTAGGAAAAGTTTTACTGAACTCCAAAGAGACCAATTAAGTCCTTAAGTGGACCACGAAGAAAGGTTGGCATAAGTTAAGCAGTGTGGAAAAGGGGACTACTGGATGCAGAGGCATCCTTTAAGAAAGAGAAGCCAATTCCCAACAAAGAAAAGTTGGGAATTGGCTTCTCTTTCTACCAGAAAAGCCTGGTAGAAAAAATGTTAAACCACCATCAGAAAAGCTGAAAATTATTCTGACCATTAGCTTGCTTAAACCATAAAAGGTAAAAAAAAAAAAAAAAAAAAAAAAAAAAAAAAGCAGTATTTTCAAAAACCTTCCACATATATAAGACAAATACATTAAGATGTAGATAGAATATTAAAGAGATTTGATACATAGCAGAAAAACCAAATCAGATTTGTGTGTCTCAGTCCCCACTATAATACTGTTTTCAGAGGTTTCCCAACTAATCTATTCTTCACAGAAGACAAGGGATAAGTTCAGTATGACAGAATTTAACCTTAACTTGTAACAGTAACAAATAGAAATAATGAGATAGCATTTTCCTTTAAGTGTTCCAGAGGTATTAAAATCCTAAATTGCTATCCTGTGGAACCCACCCCTATCATTAATGTCTATTCCAAAAGAACAGAAAGTAATCAAAGTCTAACACCAATCTTTAGCAAAGAATCTATGAAAATTAAAGACAACTACATCCTTTTATTTTTAACCTCTGCAGTGAGCAGAGTACAATTGGTTGGTGTATTAAATAATTTGATAACCTAGATTATTACAGTAGAAGAATGGTACTTGCAGGAACTTGCAATACTGTGGTGGGTTGACCTTGGCCACCCTATCACCCCTTTCGTCAGCTGAAAGGACAGAAAATAACACAGAAAGTAACTTGTAGGTTGAGACAAGGCAGCTTACTAAATCAATAACAAAAGGTTGCATTTGGACATGCCAAGGAAAAAAAACCCAAGTGTTTTATTATTGTATCAGCAAGTGGTATCTGGCCAATTTCTTGGAAGCAGGGGTCCAGCATGTATAGTTGTTGCTATGGAAAGTAAATGTTGTAAATAGTAAATGCCCCCCTTTCCTCCTTCTTTTCTTAGCTTTTATATCTGAAAAAGGTATCTTTTCTGAAGGGATAACTGTGTTATCCCTTCAGTTAATTTGGGTTAGCTGTCCTCATCTGTGTTCTTCCCCAAGACCTTGCCTACCCTGAGCCTATTGATGGGGGGAAATGTTGGAAGAGACATGGCTGATGTTGTGCCAGTGTTGCTCAGCAGGAGCCAAAACACTGCTGCATTACCAACACCTTTCTACCCACCAATGCCAGACACTGTGAGGGTTGCTGTGAGCAAATGAACTCCGTCTCGGCTAAATTAACTGTATTCAAAACTAATGCAGGAAAGATCTGTGATAAGTTATGAAATTTGCTCATAAATAATATAAACCAACTGAAAATTGACTGTGAAGAGTTCCAGAAAGATCTTACAATGTTGAATGAATATATTGAAATTATTTGTCAAGATAAAGTCTATGCCAATATAAAGCAATTTACAGAGGCAAAAAAAAGCCTTAAAGACACTATTATACTACTTGCCAGGAAAGAGTAATATCAAACAGTTTTCTCAATGGTCAATTCAAGATTTAACAACACCTGAAATGCCATACAAATTAATAGGAAGCAGCAGAGAACTGAGACTAAATTAGAAATCACTGTCACTCTGCTACTGTACAAATCCACATTTAAAATACAACATATGGTTGAGGTAATTTCAACTAAACCAGAAAGCAGCAGAACTAGGAAAATACAGAAAATAGTGAAAACAATCTTCAAATGATAAATAGGCTCCCTTCAAAGAGAAATTAAATAGCCAGGGACCTTTTGGTTCTTGGAGAAAAGTCAGCAGATAGAAATGTTCTGAGGACTGTAAAATCACCAACATAAAGAGATACTGCGTAAGAAATTATCAATTTTTTTCTGAGTATTGAAACTACGTGGCAAGATTTTTGCAAGTGGGGGTGGCTGTAAGAGGACTTCTATAAGAAGACACCAGAAGCTGCCCACATCTCACTCAGACAGAGCCAGTTCCAGCCAGCTATAAGCTGGACCCACTACAGACCAAAGCTGAAACAATCAATGACATCAGACATTTCTCTGTGACAAAATATTTAAGAATAAAAAATACAGTGCAGCAGCTCTAAGACAGGGATGAAAAAATGACAGAAGCAACTCTGCAGACACCAAGGTCAGGGACAAGGAGCAGGAGGAGGCACTTCAGCTGTTGAATTCTAAAGCCATCATGCAGACTGCAGTGAGACAGCTGTGTCCCTGCAGCCACTGAGGTCCATAGTGACACAGACATCAGTATCAACCTGCAACCAACAATATCAACTATGCTCCCATGGTGGACCAGGCAGATATGCCCTGCAGGAAGCTGCAGCCTGTAAAGTGCCCACACAGGAGCAGGCACCCAACAGGACCTGCACCCCATGGAGAGAAGTACATAGAGGTGCAGGTTTTCTGGCAGAACCAGTAGCAAGGACTGATGTTAATTTAATGAAAGCTGTATCCCATGGGTGGCACCCTACACCAAAGCAGTAAAAAGGATGAGGAAAAAGGAAAGGCAGCGATGAAGAGCTTTGAACTGATTGCAACTACAATTTCCCATCTCCCTCTGTGACCTGGAACTAGGGAGAAATAGGACTGAGTTGAGCACAGGAAGAAGGGAGGGGTGAGGGTAAGATGTTTCTAGTTTTGTTCTTATTTCTCACCATGCTTCTCTTTTAAAATTGATGTGTAATAAATTCATTTCTCCAAGTGAAACATGTTTTGCCCATGACAATATTAAGTGATCTTCTTGTTGTTATTTTAACACATTATATTTTAATTGAATTTTCTCCCTCTGTCCTTTTGAAGTAGTGGAGTGATAGAGTGGTCTGATGGGAACCTGGTGGCTCAGCCAAGGTCAGCCCATCACATCCAAACATATGCAATACTGAGTGTGCTTGTTAAATTGTCAGGAAGCAGGTTTAAAACAAAAACAATAGAACATTTTTTGACACAATAGCTATCCTTCAACTAATTCAGAAGCAGTAACATACAACCATTAGCCACATTGCTGCATCACAACAGCCCAGCCCCTTCACAACAAGAAGAACAAGTGCTGTATCAGCACAGGCATGTGGTCCCTGTTTTCAGAGATCAAGTTAATTCCCTGGCAGGCAACTACCCAGGAGCTAATTTGCTCATGAATTTTCATAGAATCATAGAATTGTTTGGGCTGAAAGGGCCTTGAAAGATAACCTAGTTTCAACCTCCCTGCCATGGACAGATTCACCTTCTACTGGACCAGATTGTTCAAATCCCCATCCAGCCTGGTCTTGAAACCTCCCAGAGGTTTTGCATGTGTATGAACATGTATACACATACCAGCTAAAGAGAAAAAAAAACTGTTTTCTTAGATGAAACAGAAACATATATTCTCCTTCCAGCCTTATTTTGATGGATAGATTCATGGGTATTTTCATCTTTAATAAAGTACTAATGAAATCCTTTGAAATGTAATGTACCTCACAAAATAGTAAATGTTAACAACTGATGCACAACCCTTTGTGATTCAAGTCTTACAGGTAACATCAAATCTCTAATATGAATGTACTGTGCTATATAATACTCTATAAACACACTAAATAACAACAGATGTAGTTTTTACCTTACTGAATGAAAAAGTATAAGTGTTGCAACTGCAGAGTTTTTTCTTTCTTTATCAATTCACTTACATTTACGTGGAGCTTTCACAGGCATTTTAAAGGAATAAATTGGTACCCTGAAAATACTAAGGTCAATGCTAAATCCAAAAGCAGAACATCCATAGCTGTGTGGTTCTGCATCTGAGTTAATTAGCCCTGCTGTTAGCACTAATGAGCCTGGGCAGTGTGCTGCAGTAATGCAACCTCCCTGTTTTTGCACCATGAAGTGCAAGCATACCCTGATTAGCAGGACAGGAGATAAATATAGTGTGCCTGTAAGCCTGCCTTTTTCCAAGGAAATTGAGGTTTACAGATTTTACATGGCTATTTGAAAACACATACTTTAACCAGAGTTTGTTGTGGCCATTTTGAGGACATATAAATATATATAATTTGACTGATTTAGCCATCACACATGGTTCAACTTCCCATACTCTTCTTTATCATAAATTTTTAAAATTTCTAACTGGACAGAGATCTCCCAGGCACGTCTCAGTAGTGGCTGAAAAATAACTGTACTTCATCAAATAAAAAAATTAATAGGGAAGACAATTTTGGTAATTAATATGGTTTTCAAATACTGTAAACACTTTTTGAGAGAATTAGAAACCAGTGCAAAAAGTCAAATTACTAAGATTTTGCATAATAAGGCTGAACTAAAGGAAACTTCAAATTAGTTTTAAATACAAGCATTAAGAGGAATTCTTCTTTACAGCATAATTTGCTGTATAACTGCATTTTCTATATGTTTTATGAGATTTATACACTCACAGAGACTTGGGTCCAGCTTTGGTTGAACATCGCAACTTGGGTAGAAGCAATGATTGTTTCAAAGTCTAAAGCAAAATATAGAATTCTAAAGCTACTTCCAGGCAATTAATTTTGTCTACCTGAACACTAAATCAAAAATAGCTGATTTATGAATGTAATAATTATATGCTAAGCAATTAAACACGGATTTCAGTTATAGTGTCATGCATGCAGAATAAGTTTGAGTTCTCTTTTGATAACTGTACAACAATGTTACTTAAGCAGTCTGCTTATGGAACAGACAGATTGAAATCTGAAAAAGATAACTATATAAAAAGTCTAATTATGAAAAAACCCTCCTGACAAATCATGATGAACTGGAAAGCTGAATTGATTAAATATTATATTTAACATAAGAAAACATTTACAAAATATAAAGTACCATGTGTATAATAAATTCTTCTATTAATAGAAATATGTGACATTTTAAATATTCAACTTAACAGCATGCTTTTTAAGGTAAATGCTTTTTTTTGTTTGCATGCAAGTATTAATTTATGAATTTTTATATTGGAGAAAGCAACTTAATTTGCTAGGTATGTGATTAAAAAATGTGAGTATTTGATTTCTCATGTAATTTTTCCTGAATTTAGAAGATACAAACACATTGATGTGTATGGACATGGCCCTCTGTAATAGCCTGAAGATGGCCCTTCTTGAGCAAGGTAGTCAGACCAGATGATCTCAAAAGTCCCTTTCAAACTCAACCATTCTGTGATGCTGTAACATGGTACTGTTGAGATGGTCATTTAGCATTTTTCATTGTCATTGTCACTGATTGAGATCTTTCTAGAATATCTTCTCTCAAAATTTTCCCATTGAAATTTTCTGGAACACATTTCTGTATGAAATTTAAGTATTTAAATATTTATTTTATTTTGCTACAGAACAAATTTCAAAGTGTCCCTTTCCAGCAAGAAGAAAATTTGATCCAAAATAATATCTCTAAGTAACATTAACTACCAAGAAAATATAAGGATTTTTTTTTTTAACAATGAGAGAAGAACTCAGGGGAGTTGTTCACACACAGATCGGTGGATGCAGAAACAGGGTGGGCAATCCCTGTTGCTGCCTACCCCACATTCCTGTCTGCAACAGAGCTGGTCTTGTATAACCCAGCTGGAGCACTTTTGTCAACACCAGGACAGCAGTGGCTCCTGCAGGGAAGGCTGTTTTATTTGCTGTGGACAGGGCAACTGCTCAAGTCATAGTGCATGTACAAGGTGTAATGCCATGGCCTACTCATCGGATTTAGGGCAAGGCAGTTTGATTTTGTCTGGGTAGGACCTGAGAGAAACAACAATATTCTTAGGAGGTTCAATATTGCAAGCTTTAGAACATGAGGAATAAGGTACCTAGCAAATTTTAAAAGAACATCCAGACAAAGTAAGGCCCTTCTCAGATGAAAAGGGAAAATTTCCTAGACCCTCAGAGCAGGGAGATTTCCTTGGCCCTTAGTATTTAATTTTCTGTCAGGACCTCAGGAAAGCCAAAACCCTGATGCCTGACCAGTCTGTCAAGCTCCAGTTAAGGGGGCTCTTCACTGAGCAATCCTTCTGGACTGAGGGGTGTTTTGACTGACTTAGGGAAATACAACAGCACAAGCAGGTCTTCCCAGTTTATGACCCCTCAAAGGGTCTTCGTCTTTTTGTGAGTATGTTATCCCTCTGCCTAGTAGCCTTGAAGGGCTCACACCCAGTGTTTCCAGAATTATGCCCTTTATTAAAATAAAATTGTGACAAGTTAATGTTTGGCGATTGCCATTGATACTATCTGACTGCAAAAACATATTCAAAGCAGTACACAGACAAGCTCAGAAACCCAGTAAAATATTCACCATGCATGAGTATGGTTCTTACCCAACAGGCATCCCTATGGGGAAGAAGACAAATTCAGCCCGTGACTGATCCTGTCCATTAAAATGGAGTCTTCCCTAACATTTTTCCCCATTCTTAACTTATTCTTTAACTTCTTCTCTATGTTTAGGTGGAAACTGAGTGACTCTAGTCATAGATACCTCCGTTACCTATTGTTGTAAAATTCTCTTACTTTGCTTTTAAAGATACAGTCGGAAAACATAGAGTGCATGTCCAGTGAGGGGAGATGGTACCTTCGAGGCTGGTACCTTTGGCATGGAGGGGTGCCAAATACCAACTGTAATATATTAATATATTACAGTTAGGCTATAATGAACAACTTCATCCAAAGAGAAAGATTTTGGCACAGTAGGAAAACTCTGGGAAACTAGAAAGACATTACCTAGCTGCCATCAGTTGAATTTAGTGGGATGAAACACACAACAGGAACACTGCAACTCATGGCTTATAAGCAGATCAAAACACAGGCACTCAAAGAAGGGGCAGGGGAAAGAGTTGTCCCATGTGTAAAACATAGTGATTGTTTCCACTAAGCTGTCTTTGGAAAGCAGTGTAGAATAGATTGAGAGTTTATGGATAAAAAGTAGAGGCCAAGCCAATAACTGAAACCTCTTGGCATGTGTTTACCCCAGTCAAGGGTAATCTGTCAGTGAAGTTCAACTACAGGAAGCATCATGCTCACAGGCTGTACCCAGTCTGGGCACTACTCTGTGAACAAAATAGAACAGCAAGCTGTAAACTGTCCCAAAAACTCTTGGGGTGCACTGAAGATAGGTTCACATGTGGGTGGAAGCCCAATCAGATGCAAACCCTTACTGGATCTGTTGCTTCCCAACACACATTAACTAGAGAGATCAAGGTTCTTGTCAGCCTAGGTTGCAATGGTCATACTGGTTCTTGCTTCAGTTTTCAGTCTTCATACATCCCCGAACATCAAGTCCTTCTCATAATTAAAGAACACCATATTCGTGACCCCCTGAGGACCCTGAATAGGCATAGGTCTATCGTGAGATGCATCCTGTAGTCCTGAGGGAATTGGCTGATGCAGTTGCCAAGCCACTCACCGCTATATTTGAAAAGTCATGGCAGTCAGGTAAAGTTCTTGGTGACCGGAAAAATGGCACCCATTTTAAAAAAGAGTAATAAGGAGGGACCCTAGAAACTATCAACTAGGCAGACTCACCTCAATGCCTGATAAGATATGGAACAGATGCTCCTGAAGTTATGTCAAAGCAGATATGGAAGGCAGAGAGGTTTTTAGAGATAGTTAATGTGGCTTCACGGAGGCCAAATTAAATACAGCCTTAAGTGAATCAAATACTGAGCAATAAGATGTTTCAAAATAATTTTTATTTTGTCTTGGAATTTGAAAGCCTTGCCCTATACTCTCACATACTGAAATATCCCTGAGGTAGATAGTTTTTAGATGCTCTTAACTTTTTACTCAGAGGCAAAATTTTGAAATTTTATGAAATTTCTAGAAAGGAGGAACAATTTCAGTTTATGCTTCTCTGAAACAGTTTTATTGATACTATTTTGTTGTTCACTCTTCTTTCCCAGTCTGTGCTGCTTTATTTTTCAGTGTAGCATCTGAACACAAAATTCAGTCACTCACTTAACTTAACTTGGGTTAAAATTGGTCACTTCATGAACAGTGTTTAGGTAATATTTTTGACTGTTCTCCTCACATCATACTGGATTTTTTCCTTGAAGCAAGTTTAAAATTACTGTTTTCTGAAAGAGAGTTCTTTTTTTTTTTTTTTTTTACATAGCAAAATCTCCCATTTAGTAAATGTAAGGCATTGCTGAGAATTCTTTTATATCTCTAAAGAAAAAGAATGAAAATTATGCTAATTCTTTCCTCAACTAATTACTGGCAAGTTCATAGGATCTGTTCTGAGTGTTGAAATTGTACAATGAAGCATGAGAGAGCATAGATTTTAGCATTTGTCTTCTTCACTGGGGTTGATTTTAAAAACAGTATGGTTTGTTCATGTGGCACTTTGAAGTCCATCCTGGAAAGTGCCATAGTATTAGTTAAGGCTAAAGGTTTGGAGTTGGTTGAGCATTCATGATTTTTATTTTATATTTTATTTTATTTTATTTTATTTAGGCAAATGCTGAAAGAATGTGCAAAAGGACTGAAGTTATCATTATTGAGCTTCTATCCCATAAGACTTCATTGGATATTCTATTATATTATTCAATTTCCCATTGACCTGATTTTGTTCCCCTGACTATAACAGTCAGATTATTGCTCAGAATGCTCAGGATGGCTTCTGTAATAAAACCAGATGAACCTAAAACCTCCCCCCGTTGCAATTTAAAGTATAGGCGAGTTTTAAATTGATTGACTAAAACAAAAACCATCCTCATTCCTCAGGGAATTTATCAGTTGAACTCAGGTCACACTGTGAGTTCTTGCTTCAGTGTCCAGGGATTCAGTATTGAAAATGATGGAAGTGATGAATCTTGGTCTTATGAAAACCTTGAGGGATACAAAATTTTATTAGGTGGCAGATGCAAAACACAATGAACCTTCATCCCAACCATTTTATTCCTAATAAAGCGTCTATCTGTGTCAAGCTAATTTCCCCCACTTGTCTGGGAATCTGCGTTAAAGATCTATTGCTCACATAAATTCTGGTTGTTTTTTTTTCCACCTCTGAGTTCTGTTATGGTCACAAGTTAACACAATAAAGTCTGAATGAGATAATTTCTACAGTCAGGACAGACTTCTCTTTCTTTAAGTTACATTGATTTTGAGCTGTTCCTGTTACCTGCCTTTGAGTAACAGGACATGTACAGTCAATTAGAGCAAATTTACATATGCTGGTCTTTGTACAACTAGCACTGTATTTTCTTACTTCCAGCATATTTTACGCATTTTGAATATTTAGAGTAGTTTAAATTTACTGAATATTTCATAGTTGAAAGACTGGGACTATCAAATTCTTACTTCCACTATAGGAGGAATTAATTAAATTCATGCTATCAAGTGATGTGCTTTTTTTTCACATACAGAACAATTTTTACATGCATGAAGCTATTTTTAAAAAGAATATTACTGTGATAATATTCATAGCTGGATAAGAACAAGCATCCTTTGTAATTACTTGTATTGCAAATGTATCTTTGAGTTCTTCTTTTTTTCATTAATCACCAGAGCAGGAAAAACTCACACTGAACAACACATTTTTATTCTGAGATAAAGTTATATTTGAGGAACTACCATTTTAATTTCAGGTTTTTTTCTACCACATACAGTATTAACTTCAAAACTGAAAACTTCTCCAAAAATTAACCTTCAAAACGTTCACAACAATTGAAAAGTAAAAATTACCATTCATGGAAAAATTGCTAAGTGAAAATTAAAATGTCTGCACTTTCTTGTACATCAGTTAAAACCATGCGACCAACATGAATGGGACTGCTTAGCATGTTGGGGAGTACCCACCAGAAACAGTCCAATATTCCTTAGGTAAATAGTCACACAGACTTGTACACTGTGAAATCCCAAACACTCTTAAAAATTGCTGTGAGATGTTATCAAACAAGAGCCATTTACATATGCCTTGAACCCAAGCTCAGTGGTCACATAAGCCAAGCTTGATATTTATGGAAATGACAGGTTTCCTACGTGACAGGTTTTTTTGTGCTACCACTATTGCTACAATTGGCAACAGATACAGCTTTGCATGTCTCTAATCCAAACTATGACTAATCAAAAATCAAGGTGTGACGGTGGTCACAGGGGTTTTTCAGGTGAGGGAAGAGACGAGAATGTTGACCCCATGTTCAGAAGGCTTGATTTATTATTTTATGATATATATATTACATTATAACTATACTAAAAAGAATAGAAGGAAAAGCTTCATCTCAGAAGGCTAGCTAAGCTAAGAATAGAAAGGAATGAATAACAAAGGTCTGTGGCTCGGACAGAGAGAGAGAGCCAGCTCTGCCGTGAGTGGTCACTAATTCCAAACACCCACACCAGACCAATCACAGATCCACCTGCTGCATTCCACAGCAGCTGATAACCATTGTTTACATTTTGCTTCTGAGGCCTCTCAGCTTCTCAGAAGGAAAAATCCTAAAAGTATTTTTCATAAAAAGATGTCGGTGACATCAAGGGACAAGTATCATGAGTTACCTTTCTTATAATTTTATATATCTTTTGTAATTTTTTTGCACCTACTACATTCATGTGTTTCTTGATTGTGAAACTTTTGTCATCCAGTAGTAATAAGAAAGGGATGATAATGAAATTTTTTTGTTTCAGCCCATTTATTCCAAGAAATATAAAATACTTCTTTTGTTTGATAAATAGCAAGGTCAGTCAGTCCTTGTCCACACAACTGTGACATGTCTGGGGTCTCTCAGAGGATGCAGGGCAGCTCACTTGACTGAAGTGGTGGACAGACAGAAGTCCTGCATGGGACAAATGGCAGGTGGGGGAGAGCCAGTGTGCCAGGGTCTGACTGATGAAGCTAACAATGTGATGGGAATGAGGTACAGACCAGTCAGCTCAGGTGAGGAAGTGGACAAAGTCTTCTTTAAACTGTTTGAGAAGGTGTCTGTTGCAGAGCTACGACACCTCCTAGAAGGACAATTTGGCAGGACATCAGTAATCAAAACATCTGCAGAATTTTAGAGGGAACTTCCCAGAAAAGAAACTGGATGCGCTTAACAGGAGTGACACAAAGCTGGACCTACAGTTTGCTAACAAGGAGGCAAAGGATGGGCATGTGGTAATCAATGGTATCCTCAGCTACAGTGATCATGAAGTAATGGCCTTTGAGCTCCTGAAAGGAATGAGAAAAGAGCACACAGAAACTGAGCTTCACAAGAACAGATTTCAGTTTATTCAGAAACTTGAAGATGGTATTCCAGTTTCTGAAAATGGTTCTGAATGACAAACCAGGACAGTTTATCCCAATATTCAGAAAATCAAAATTGCTTTGGGTAAGTGGGAAAATCCCAGCATAGCTCCAAGGGAGAAAAGGCAGCAAAAAGGGGTGAAATAGGGACAGGTTACCAAAGAATAATTCAAAAATCCTTGTGTGGTAGTCTGTTGTTTGGTTATATTTTAAGTTTAAGTTTAAGTTTAAGTCTTTATTGAAATTGTTTGTAATGGTTCACTCTTGTATGCCCCTTGTTCTCTTCAAAGTGGTTAAGTCTTAAGTTATGCCTTCCCCTTTCCCTATCAATCAACCCTTATACCTACCCCTTAATCTAGTTCTTTCTATGCCACTCCTTGTAATCCTGTCCCTGATACCCATCCATCAATGTAGACCCTACCCCTTTATCCAGATTCTTCCCTGTCATTTATGGAGCCCTTAACCTCCCACTTGTTGTGTGTGTACACTCTCCTCCCCTCATGTATCTTATTGGTTATGTGGTGATGTAAGTCCCACCTCATGCTCCACCCTGAAGCTAGCCCATTGGTTGTAAGACTTTCTCCTCCCCAGAGCCAGCCCCTCTTTATAAGTTGTTGCAATGTTTTGCTTGGGTCACTTTGCTCAGAGTTCTTTGTTCAGAGCTCTATCTGCTTACTTGTGTGCTTCTTTGTAATACCCGGTCTTTCTCCCTCTGGGGTGAGGGATAAAGGCCACTTGAGAACTGCAAGCAAGAGTCCCTCCCTCCTTCCTTCATCATGATCTAGTCAACGAGGATTTTACCCTGAGATAAAGAGTGGGCTCTGCTCAGCCACTCCTGGGAGGGTCTTGGTGTGCTGGTGAACCGCTACCCTCTGCCTGCCAGTGGCGTGAGGCAGGGAGCGGCCACACGTGACGTGCGCTAAAAGGAAAGGAGTCAACCT
Source organism: Molothrus aeneus (assembly GCF_037042795.1). Lineage (NCBI taxonomy): Eukaryota > Metazoa > Chordata > Aves > Passeriformes > Icteridae > Molothrus > Molothrus aeneus. The sequence goes on along the minus strand of NC_089680.1, from coordinate 19,633,819 downwards.
AGCCAGCTGGCCCCTTCTCCCAAAATTGAGGTGTGGCATCATCTCTGCCCTTCACAGATGCAAAAGATGGCTTCAGGAAAGTCAAAGTCAGCTGAAGTTGGACGTATATCATAGGCAACAAGGACCTCCATCGCTACGTGAGTCGGGAAAAGCTAAACAAAGGCAAAATGCTAATGCTGCTGCTGAATGAGGGCTGTTGATTTAGTGACAGTGGAGCGAGAACACTGCGGTATTCACTACCTTCTTCGCCTCAGTCCTCACTAACAAGCTGTGACAGACCTTGTACTTTAGTGACAGGGCTCAAAGAGGAGGAGCTCTACCAAGCAAGAGTGAGGGCTGACTCAAAGATTGCTTTGCAAGGCATCACCCCTCATGGGTCTCTAGGATCTGCTGGGCAGTACAAGGAGAGTTGAGGTAACAGTCCAGTGTCCCTTCTAGGTCATTTTGTGTTAGATTTGAAGTGTCATGGAGACTGAGTAAAACCCTTGGCAACTGGAGAAAGACAATTTTTACATTCATCTTCAAAACATACGAAAAAAAACAAGTGGAACCGTGGCCCTCAGTTTCATCTCCGAGAAAGTAATGTTTTGTACATTACTAGGCGCAAGGGAGAAGAAGGAAATTTAGGATAGCGCAGATCAGCTACGGGCAAAATTGATCTGCCCAACCTGACTCCTTCAGTGATAAAATAACAAAATATGTTGATGTGGGTAGAATACTGGTCATTATTTACCATTATTTCCATACCCACTTTTTCTTATTGGCAATCTAAACTATAAACACTCAGTAGCAGAGAATTTCTAACACTCTGTTCAATGAAGCAGAACACAAAACAAGTTTCCCTGAAGCCACACTGCCGTACTTGGTTCTGCAAATGAATGGCTTCACAGAAAGTAAAAAACCAATGTCTGACTGCACCAGACACGGTGAATAATTGTACTATATGATTGTTTTGTTTACATTGTAAATTTACTGCTATACAACAAAAGACATTTATCTACTTGAATTTCACATTAATGTTCAAGAGGCTATTCAACTCTAGTTTCAGTGACTTCAATGAACTATGTAATTTATTCCCATTTTGTACTTAAAATCACAATCACAAATGATGAGGTGTCTTGGAGCGGCGGCCGGGTGATATAGAATGCCCAGGCTAGAGAAGCAATGTCCAGCCAGCCTCCAGCCAGTCGAGCGCTGCCTAGGCGCGAAACCCAGGCCCTGTGCCCAAGCAGTGTTGTGCTTGAAGGCAGGTGGCCACAGGTAGAGAACTCCAAAGCTGCAGGACGCTGAAGAAAGGGCGACTCAAGGCTTATTGGGAAGGGAGATTTTATTGGAAGGGAAGGTGATGGGTCGGGGAGCTGAAGTCGGAGCCCCGAGGCAGGGAAAAGCCTCGGGTTATATTGGGAATGGGCGGGGTTTGGGACAACAAATCAGGAGAGGGGTACAGAAGTTACATTGAAGACTGACAGTGGTGAGGAGCCAACGGGAGACAGTTGTGGGTGGGGCCCTGGCCCCTGAACCAATCACCCAACACCCCAGCCAGAAGCTTCTGGAAAAAGAGGCAGGGGTGCTGGGTGACAGGCAGGCGGCCAGGGGAGATGAACACACGAGATACATTGGGGAAACCATGACAACATGGGAGGGGTACAGAGATTGACACGTACTGGAGCTTTCGGGCAGAACCATTAACACAACAACTGAGGGGAAAACTGAACAAACATGGAACCAACCACAACAGTGTCTTTGTTCAAAATTTATGTGAACCTTCTGTTCTTTACCTTTGCTATCATGTATTTAGGATGTTAAAGAAAGAGCATGGAGAATGAGGTCTTGTATGATAGCAAAAGGCCAAATTCAGTCACTTGGTAATCATGTGCTAGCCCAACAGCAAAGATCAAAATCACTGTATTATTACTTACAGCTCTAGGGATAGTAGCTTGGGATTTATTTTTTATTCAATGAGAGGAAAACATTTTAAAACATTCTTGTTCAGCCCACCAGTGGCCACCAAATTAGGAAAAATCTTCATTTCTCATCTGGTTTTTCAGGTATATTCTTGCTGTTATTAAAGCTTTTTACATAAAAGCTTTTTTAAGTTTTAAAACTTAAGGTCATATTATAGAAACAGAGCCAAGATACTTAAGTTCCTCAAAGCTTTAGTTAAGGCTCACCAAGTCTTTGTTTCCTGGGTTCATACAAGATATAAAGTTGATCGTAATAATATGTTTGGGTTTCTTTTCGTACAGAAATAAACTTTACTAAATTATTTTTAGTTTAATTTTCCACATTTAAAACAAGAGAAGAGCAAGATAAAAACCAGTGTATACTGCATTCCTGTTTATTTAAATTCAGTGGTGATTATTAGTTCATAAAAACACAGTTCTGAAAATAATTAGTCTAATGTTGTTACAGAAAAAAATCTGGTAAATTTTTCAGGTTGTAATAACAGCTTTATATAGCTTCAGTAACTATGTGAAGTTGGGTTTTATTTGGTTGTTAAATGTGACTGCTAAATTGACACGCTACCACTCTAAGTGCACTGTGACTCTGTAATATTGCACATTAAAATAAAGAAAAGGCCACTGTTACGTGAATTTAGGCATGTATTAAAAATACTCAGGATTCTCAGAGCAGTTACTGTGCAATTCACTGGTCAAGTAAATAAAACAAAGAGAAATTCAAACACAACCTAAAATGTTAATTAATCTGCTCTGGCCAATTTCTAAGAAGCCGTGGAAAGTGTGCCTTTCAAACTTAGTGTGCCTTTCACCAAGACATTGAAGCATCATAGGCTGGCATGTCAGTGATCCCATAATTACTGAAGAGAAGACACTTGCCAGGTTTCAGTGTAAGGCAACTAAAGAAATAGTTGGTTAGAAGCACAGAAAGATTGCGTTATATAGTATCTATCAGATGTCACATTTTCATTTAAGTCAAATCTCACAAATGACTAACCTTCAGAAAAGAAGTCTTAAAGTCACAAGCACAGGCATTAGAGCTCTCTGATATCTTAAAATATATTAAAAAAAGAAGTTCATTTCTTTCAGATGCAAACTAATGCACTTCACCATATAATTTTGTCCTCAAGAAAACCTGAATAACCATTTCCTATTCAAAAACACCTATCTGAACAGATTCTTAGGATGTACAGATCTTATACCGATATTCTTTTCACACTTTTGAACATGGAAATTCATAATTTCTTGAAGTGACCCATAAGCAGTTGCCTTCCAGTAGTACATACTGTATAAAACCCCAAGTAGGAACACATATCTGTAGAAAGTTGCATTTTGATAGCAGTCTCTATTTGACAGCAGTCTTAATTTTCAATGTCATTATTTTTCAATATTATTTTATTGTCAGGAAATTGGACACACCTTCTTGCCACACTTTTTTTTTCCTCACAATTTGCAGTACAGTTATGTCCCATGCAGGCATTAGAATAATAAATAATATACAGAATTTCAGGGAATTTTTGAGTAAGTGTTATGATAATGGAAATAATTATTCTTAATCTCCTTTTTCATTTTCAGTGAACTTACTTAGCATCTGCTTTTTTATCTGAACAGATCATCCCATGAAGCTGTCTATCTGTGGATAATAAGGAGTGGATTTCAAAAAGAAAACTTTCAATATCCTATATGCTTATTGTTAAATACATCTTTTCTCTTTTAAGGTTTTCAAGGGTCTGAAGAAGTCCATGCTTTTTAAAAGTTCTAACTGTTTGATATTTGCAGCAGTATAATATATGGAAATAAATATTTTGATTTATATAATAAGCTAATCAACATAACTGAGCATTTTTTTCCATGGTCTCTCTGGTTCTTCTTGTATCTTAACATAGAAGAATGAGATCACATGTTCAGCAGGGAATTTATTATATACACTAAAGTGACATCTGTATCCCTGAATTCTACCAGTACAATTTTAGAAAGCTTTGTTCAAAGGAAAAATTAAAAGGAGGGAAAATAGCAATAATTCAGTCCTTTAGGAGATTTAGACTTTGTCATTTAAATTATAAAATAACAATGCTAATCAGGTTTGTGCTGTATTGGACAGGAAATTAGAAACAGAAAGTGAGAGGCAGGGCCCACCAAAAGTGTGGGAGGGATATCCAGACTCTTCAACACCAAGATACTCTTTTATTAAATGAAGAAACAGACAGATGAGGAAAACCTTGCAGTGCCTAACAAAAGTTAAAGGCCAAGAGTTTTATTTGAAGTCAAAATAAAACTGTCCAGATCAGTTAATGAAGTTTAAAAAGTAGCAGTAACTTATTTCCTTCCTGTACTCCTTAGTTCCTCAATATAAGCTACAAATATGAGATATTTTACCCATCTGCTCTTTCAACTTTGACAATATACAAAAGACACATTATTGCCACTTGAAAACAAAGTTCAACCCTGAGTGAAATCTGGAGTCATTTTAAAAGGCATTTTGTCCAAATGAATCCCCTCAATCCAGCAGGCTTTGGAAATCCTATGTATTTATGTTTCGAGTCTATCCATGAAACACTCCTGTGCCACTTGGACTGTGAATGACCAACAGACTTTCCCTGACAATTTATGAATATGGATGTCCTTTCTCTCACTGGACTTGTACTCTTTCACTACTAGTTATGGTCCTATAATTATACACCTTATTGTAATTATAGTTTTAAAATAATAATTTAAAACTCTAATCAGATTTGCTTTCCCTTATGTTTGTGTCTCTTTATTAGGAGTATGTTAGAAGGGATCATGTCTTTATATTTCAATTTATATTTTAAAAATAAATAATTTATCCCTTCAGAATTTCATAAAATATCAGAGGATGTCTTAATTCATGCTTCATCTCTTATTTGTGTTCTTGAGCTGAGAGCTCACAGGACATACACTATTATCTCTCTGTAAACTATGTATCTGAGGCCATAAACATATGAGTTAAAAGATGAGTTATTTTTCAAGTGTTCTGAAAAAAATACCCTCTTCCTTATGGTGTACTTACTAATAGTGTTTTCTGACTATAAGTTTCTTTTGAATAAACCAACTATTCATTTGTATGTGCTTGACATTACTGTAAAGGTCATCAAATAGTAAACAGAAATGCATTGCCAGCTAACGCTTCTAAGCAAGTCTTTTAATATGCTTGTGTTGATACTGAAATAATTTCTCAGGAACCCTATTCTTCCTAACAAATAAATAGCATACTGATACTAGGAGTCCCTCGATTTTTCTTTTAGTTAGTTTTTTTATCTCTTTTTCCTGAAACAACCCAAAACATTAATTCTTCACTCTTCATCTCCATTCTTCTTATCCCATCAGCTGTGACTGCTGTACATGCTTAGCTTCAAGACTCCTTTTTTACTTTCAGGATTATGGTATTAGTAATAAAATGTAAAGACATACTTCTAATCTTTTTTTGCACAAAGTCAAGGCCTAGCAATATTGTCAAAAAGATAGGAAAAGACAGGAAAAACCCCTTCTTGAATCAATCCTCCTACACTCTTAACTGCTTCTAGAACAAAAAGTTATGAGTACCTGAGTGTATACTTATATAGTGTTTCTTTCAAGAGAAATTTTGAATAGTTCATTAGACATTATACATATGTACAATGATCCATGTACAGAGAGATTAAGACAAACGAACTCAATTAATCTTCAGAGAAAATCTATTTCTTACTAGTAGAACTCAAACACAGTGAAAGCTGTCATCAAACTACCATTCTCTTATGGACTGTCTTTTAATAGGAAATATTCAAAATTCCGTCCATCAGTCACTATTAATGCATCCCACATATTCATCAAACACTGTGTGGAAATATAAACAGAACTATTTATTACACCTTCCAATAAACAAAAAGTACTAGACTTTTATCCCGAGGAATCATGAAGGGTGTTTCATCTCCCACTGTAGAGCTAGCTACAGTCTTTAGTTGATGAGAGTGCTGTTTTAATAGGCACTAAGCATTTCTTACAAAAAAACTGATTGGTTGATCAGTTAACCCAAATACATAATCTGGTTCATAAATATACACAAGGACTATGAAATATGTGTTATTAAGTGGGAAAAAAAAACCTGCCTGAAATGAACGGAAATCCTAATTTTGTTTAACATTTTGATGTTGCCTCTGAATATCTTTAACATCATCTTGCTAGAAAAACAAAAGAAAACCTATGTAAGAAAGGTTGAGTAATTTTTTCTTGATGTTTCTACTACTGCATTTGTTGATGTATCAGTAAATATTGAAAAAAAAGCTTTCTGAATCTGTAAAAGCTTTCTGTATCAGTAAATACTGAAAAAAAACACTTTACTGAAAGTGCTTTTATATGCACTTTCCAGTTCAGACACTTGGAAAAAACCCCAGAATCCTTTGTATTGATGACGCTTTTGTTATTAAGTATGAGGTATCACTTGGGGACTTTTTTTTTCCTACTTTCTTCTTCCTTTTCCTTCTCTTCCTTCATTCTTTCCTGTACTACAGACCTTCTAGGTCCTATTGCAGATAGTCAGAGAATCTTTTTAAAAATGTTTTACAACTTAAAGATTCTGATTCCTTTGTTCATTAGTAAGCTGCAATTTCCAGCTACTCACCACTAAAATCACTTAACTTTAAACTCAGGAGTAAGGGAAAATAAAGCTTTCTTTCTCTCTTTCTCTACTTCTTGTTATAGCTATGGTTATACTTTTGTTCTTGTACAAATATAACTTGAATGGTTTTTATTGCTTATCCTCAAATCCTTTGTGTCTGACCTAAGCTGAGGTGTTCAGAGGCTTAAAAAGTTCTTAACAAATGTACAGAAAAAAATTAATTTAAATTGAAGCCGAAAAGTTTAAAAAAATTTCTCTAACAGATATTGTTTGGCAAAATGTTATCTATAATGATGGACTTAATTAAATTGCGATTTTCTCTTGTGTAAACGATACAAAAAATGGAGTATTAATTTCTTTTAGGTAAATTAGAGACTTAAATAAAGACTTGAGTCTTTAAAGAAGACTCCAGTAACTTTACCAGGTGTCTGCAAATAAAAATACTCCTGGAAGGCCATCAAATCCCAATAGAGTTCCACCATGAGTTCTATATGTTAATGTGTATCAAGACAAGTAAATGACTCTCTGAACTAACATGGCCCTTCCCCTTTGTCTTTTGTTTGAGATCACTATTTCAGTGCTCTAAGCTACAGTCTCATATACTCAGTATATTACTTCCCTGTACTTCAAAGAAAGTGCTTTGGACTTTTTGGGACACTTTCTTAAAATGTGTTTACTTGTAGTAGAATAAACCCATTAAAATTTCCTGTGTTTTCACAGAGATGAAAAAATCCTGGCAGTACAGGGAGAAATTATCATTTTACCAGGAGTAAAGAACTCCTGGAAGTTGCTGAAAAGAGAAATGGTCTTAGATATTTTGCATATTTCATAAAGAAGTATTCAGAAAGTGGTTGGAATATGTTCAAATGAGATAGTCAGCTGGAATCTTTTGAAATGTGAGGCAAAGTGAAGAAAAAATGTCCCCACTTGGGCCTCTGATTAGAATAATTACTCATGCTGCAGATTGCCACATCTCAGAAGAACCTTACAAGTGCTAGGGTAAGCCTATGCTTGAACTAAGGTTGGTTTATCTTTGATTGTTTCATAGCTGGTAGATACTACTCAACCTGTTTTTAAATCCTTACAATGACAGGGTGTGAACACACTTAAATAATTTTTTTTCCATTCCAAAAGTACTCCATTTAGAAGATACTCCTTACAAGGGCATAGTCCCTTAGCTTACTACTTTTTCCCTGTGTCAGTCGATTTACATGATCAGTTGATCATCATCCTCTTTAAAAAAAAAATTACACAATTGAAGATCATGACACTTCTTACACAATTTTTTTGCACAAGGTAATGACTCTGAATTTTCTCTTATTTTTTACATACACTGTTATAAAACCACTTATATTTGTCTATCTTCTTTGGAGCATAACTCTGTATTAATCTGTGTGGGCTATATTGTGTATACTGCACCAGGTGATAAACATCATGACTGTCAGCAGAAGGAGAATAACTACCTCTTCCATCTTAGCACTTCTCTAATGAAAAATTGATTCCCAGTAGCCTGTCTTTTAACATCATCTTGTTGTCAATCTACATTCAGCCTTTACCACAGTGGAAAAAATGGCTAAATTATTTCTGCAGTACTGCTTTATAAGCGGTTACTTTTCAAGTGGAATTTTTTTCTTCATAAATCTAATGCATTATTCTTATCTCTTTTGAATTTTATTTCTATTATTTTACTTTATTTATCAAAATCAATTGATTTCACTTTTAGTTCTGTTCTATAAAGGACCTGCTGTCTCACAGTCCTGAATGTCATATGTAAACTTTCACTGATTTATAATTACTCAATCAATCATATGTTTAGCTTAAATGAAAAATAATACTGAGAAAAGTACTAAATAAAATAAAATCCTTACCCAATCATGTTTGAAACCAAGCAACAATCTTCTGAGATTTTAACCAGCTGTGACCTCTCTTAAAGTAGTAATATCTAAGCCACAGATGCTTAGTTTGCCTATAAAAGATGTGGTGCATTCAAAAATTAAATAGAGACAGGCAACAGCATTTCTGCTGACTAGTCCTTATCCACAAAGCCAATACAAAGAAGGAAAGGAAAATGAAATTGGTTTTACACCATTTGTTCTTCACAAATTATTGCTGACCATTCCTTATCACCTGATTATCCTCCAAGAACTTACAAATTGATCAATAATTTGTTTCATTACTTCCCAGTATTGAAGTCAGGCTAAACAGTTTACAGCTCCCTAGGTATTGCTTCTCCCTTTTTTTTAATGATAGGAACTGCATTTGACCTTCCCTGCTCTTCTGAGGCCTCAACACCATCCACAGCTTTCTAGAGATATTTGGTAATGGTTCATAGATGGGTTCAGCTAGCCATTTAACATTCAGAGGCAAATTTCCCAAAACCCTGAGAATTGCAATATATATAACTTATTTAAATATTATTTAGTCCAAGCTTCTATTATTCTTGTGTTTCCATACTCTTGAAATTAGTTGAGGTATGCATATGATTTCACTTAACTTTTAGAAGACAAAAGATATGTTGTTCTTTTCAACAGTAACATTTATTTGTCCATATATCTATGAAGCAGAACCTAAAGACCAGCTGATAATTAGAGTTATGTTTCCCTTATCTATTTTTTATACCTTTTATCTATTTGCAGCTTTTGAAATAAAAATATCAGTTTGTTTCCATAAGCAGCAAATGTCTGACAGGTGTTTATAAATAGTTAAGTACTGAAAACTGAGCCAGTGATAAGAACATAATTCAAAAGTTGCTCAACAGCAAAAAATGTGTATACTATTAATATTATGAAGTTTCTGTATAAATTTAAAATTACATTTTAAACTGCTGATTTTTTAATTTTCTTGTTTCTATTCAACTTAAATGAATCTCTACTTCAGGCATCCCTTTTGTATAGAAATTCAACTGTACAAGAAAAAATTTTCAATTTCAATATTATACGATTTGTAACTAAAACACTTAATTTTTGGTTTTGAACAGGGTATCTTGTCTCATTAATAGAAAAAATGCTACTTGCTTTTGTGTAATTAAATTGGTTGATAACATTTTGATACTATTAGGAAAATAATTTGCTTTCATTTCACATTTTAAGTGTGAGTGCCCCAATATTTAATACTAAAAATTCTGGATTTCATACTTGGAAGAAATGTTCAATTTGAGACATTGGCCTTTCATATCTATGAAGCAGAACCTAAAAACCTAGAAAAGATTTCTGAGCATTGGCACATGTAGTACTGACTCTAGTTTTAAAGTCTGCTGGAAAGTATTTGTCTTAGAAAATAACTGGCATTCATGCAAAGGGAAACTCAATCTGTTGAACCATAGCTTGCACCCCACAAGGCTGTTTATAATGCAGTAAGAACAGCTTTACTGCACTACTTCTTATGAACAATGTTAGATATTTTTGCATAATGTCAAAACATGCTCACTAGTTAATTAGGCACAGATAGAGCTATCACACTCTCATGTAATCTCTCCCCAGAAAAGGAGGCCCCCTCAATTCTCTGCATCACTCAAGAAAAGTAAGTGAAACTAGAAGAGGAACAAAGTGGTGTAAAATGTCCTCAGCTGGCCCAGTACAGTCTGACAATATAATCCATTGAAGGATCTTGACATATATTTCATATGTTGAACTAAGTCACTGTTATGAAGCCGGCTTTAAGCACTGAAATATCTAAGAAAAAAAAAGTTCCATAAAAATGACCACTTTTAGGCAAATCCTAATTTATTTTATAATCACTCATCCACTGTATCACCTTTCTACTTATATTATTGTATCACTTTTCCACTTATATTATTGCTTAGGTAGATTGTTTTATGCTGATTACTGCCTTAGAGAGACCTAAAATTATTTTGCATGAACATAAATACTGGCAAAGCCTTAATAGATGAGTCAATTTAATTTCTCACATTTACATCCACATACATACGTGAAAACAATAATTTTCTTCTCATGTCCATAAATTTTTGATACAGATTGACAATCCTGGTTGCTATTACCCAGCTACTACCAAAAATCACAGAATTGTTAGGGTTGGAAAGGACCTCTGGAGATCATCCAGTCCAACCCTCATGCCAAGGCAGGATCACCTGGAGGAAGTTACACAGGAACGTGTCCAGGTGGGTTTTCAATGTCTCCAGACAGGGAGAGTCCGTGACCTCACCCAGCAGCCTGTGCCAGTCCTCTGCCACCCTCCATGTAAAGAAATTCTTCCTCATGTTGAGGTGGAACTACTTATGCTTTATTTTATGGCCATTGCTCCTTGTCCTGTCACTGGGCACCACTGAAAAGAGTCTGGCACCATCCTCCTGACACCCACCTTTGAGATATTTCTGTGTATTGGTGAGATCTCCTCTCAGTCTTCTCTTCTCCAGACCAAACAATCCCAGTTCCCAGAGTCTCTCCTCATGAGAGAGGAGCTCCAGACTCCTGATCATCCTTGTGGCTCTCCACAGGACCCTCTCCAGTAGCTCCTTGTCTCCCTTGTGCTGAGGAGCCCAGAACTGGACACAGCACTCCAGGAATGGCCTCGCCAGGGCTGAGTAGAGGGGGAGGATCACCTCCCTGACCTGCTGGCCACACTCTTGCCAATGCACCCCAGGATGACATTGGCCCTCCTGGCCACAGGGGCACTGGTGGCTCATGGACAGCTTGTGATGCACCAGGAGTCCCAGGTCCTTTCCCACAGAGCTGCTCTGTGGGAGCTCAGCCCCAGCCTGTGCTGGGACTTGGGGCTGTTCCTCCCCAGGTGCAGGACCTGGCACTTGCCCTTGTTGAGGCTCACCAGGTTTCTCTCTACCCAACTCTACAGCCTTTCAAGGTCCCACTGAATGGCAGCACTACGTTCAGGTGATGTTACGGCTAAAAACATTCTTGTAGTGAAATTCTATGCTGTGAGATAAAACAGATCTTAATGTACTTTCTCACAAGAGGTGGTCAGACCCTCACGGACCTGGAGCTCTCATGAAATTCTAGCAGAACTTTTTAGTATATACATTGCCTTCTGACATCAAAAATTGTTTTCTTCTATTTTAGTTCTTTGCAGCCTTACATTTAAAACATCTATATCTTACAAGATATTGAAAACTCTTCTAAATGTCCTTTCTAACAGGGTAATAAAATTATCTTAAATAAATTTAGAGAAAGTTTACTTACATAAATGTGAATATTTTTTTCAGTCAGTTCTTTAAAAGTAATATTTTAAGTAATATCTGTTATTATTTACTGTAATGATATAAATATCACAGAGCTGAAGAGTTTGAAGTTTTGAACTGTTATGCTTTGGTTTGGTCTAGAGAGTGACCTTTTTTCAAAGGGGACATAAATATTTTTAGGAAGGAACATTGTTCTGTTTTCTGAATTTCCTGAGTCTGTAGTGAGCTGACCCTGGCTGGATGCCAGGCATTCACCAAAGCCTTTCTATCACTCCCCTCTGCAGCTGTACAGGGGAGAGAAAATATAATGAAGGATTCATGAGTTAAGATAAAGACCAGATGAGATCAGTCATCAAATGCTGTCATGGGCAAAAAAATATAAAGATACTAATTGAATTTGTTAATAAGAAAATCAGAGCAAGATAATAAGTAAAAATAAACCTTCAAAGCACCTGCCTCTCTTCCAGCTCTACCTCCTCTAAGTCAACAGCACAGAGAGACAGGGAATAGGGGTTATGGTCAGTTCATCACATGTTTTTGCTCCTATTGCTTGGGGAGGGGAGCCCATCCCCTGCTCCAGTGTAGGGCCCTTCCCATGGGACACAGTTCTCCATGAACTTCTCCAGTGTGAGTCCATCCCATGGACAACAGTGTTGCCCAGACTGCTGCAGAGGGCTACTCTTTTGCAGGGCACAGTCCTTCAAGGACAAGCTGCTGTAGTGAGGACTCCTCTCACCATATGCCTCCCATGGGGTCACAGCCTCCTTTCAGGCATCCCCCTGCTCAGAGGTGTGGGTCTCCTTCATGGCTGCAGGTGGATCTCGGCATCTTCATGGGCTGCAGGGGCACAGCTGCCCCACTATGGGCTGCACCACAGCCTGCAGGAGAATCTCAGCTCCAGGACTCTCCTTCTCACTGACCTTGGTGTCTGCAGGGCTGCTTCTCTCACATATTCTGAGCTTCTCTTCTCTGGCCTCAATTACAACTGTGCAGCATTTTGTTTTTTTCTTCTACTTGAATATGTTATCAAAGAAGCATTATCATCATTTCTAATTGGCCCAGCCTTGACCAGTGGCATATCTGTGTATGAGGCTGCCAGAGATTTGCTCTGGCAGACATAGAGGAAGCTTCTAGTGGCTTCTTAAAGAAGCCACCCCTGCAGCCCCTCCTGCTACCAAAGCTGGACTATACAAATCCCATACAGAGTCAAGTATCTAGATGAAAGCCCTTAAAAAGCCTATCGAAAGTTTTCTCTAGAAAAGTTTTTGTGTTTTTTTTTTCCTGTTGGTTAGTTGTCATTCTATTTACTACTACTGATTAAAACTGAAACCAGATTTGATTCAGTTCCCATATAAAGTACCACTCAAAAGTTATGGAGTTAAATGTACTGATTTCATTTACACACACTGTTTCCCTTCCTCTGGTCTTTTTCTTTCCAATATTTTAGCCACAGAAAAACTCATAACTAGCCTTCCTTAATTTGTTGCTTCCTGCCTTCCTGCCTGCCTGTTTCCTGCCTGCCTTCCTGCTTTCTTTCTTCTCCAAGTAGCTTTTAAAAAGAATATAAGTCTACTTTGACTTTTTTTTTTTTAAATGCATTGTAGTATGAGTATAGACTCAATATATCATATCATTACTATCTTAAATCATAATTATCTTAAATAATTCCTCCTACTGCTTTGAGTTAATTAAAGAAAAAGCTGTGGTTTTGCAGGTTGCTTTAATGCAACAGCAGTCCTAAAAGTAAACAAACCTAGAAAACTGAGCCAAGAAGGAAGTGGACAGTGTAGTACATATTTAACTGAGACCTGTTCATCAGAGCCCTTAGAATCTGGGGTTGCTCTTGGTGATTTCTGGACTCTATTTATTACTCCTGTGTAAAGAATATTTTTGAGATAGCTACATCTAAAAAGATAAAGCAACTTTTATACAAGAAACAAAAAAAAACATGAAAAAAAAAAACAACCTGGGTATAAAAGAACCTGGGAATAAATAAGATTCCATTATTGACTTTAGAAATGTATGGTGTAGATGAGATTGCCTGGTAAACTTCAGTTCAGCACTGTTAATATTCATTAAATCCCATGAAAATTACTAAATGTAACATTGTGTTGTGACATGTGTGCCGGGTTAACTTCCAGCTAGCCCCTTCCTGGACTGTGCCTAGCGTGGCTGGCCCTTGCCTGGATTGGCTGAGGGGGCAGCATAGCAGGGCTGCTACAAAGCTGTGAGGCTGCTCCCCAAAGCACTGGGTGTATCTGCACCGAGGACCCAGATGAATGACAGGGAGGGGTCTTCAGTGTGGTTTCTCAAGGAGTTTTAATCCAGGAGAAGGGTCAAGGACAGAAAAAAAACATCAAAAGTGTGCACTAACTTAAATACAGGGAGAGTACAAGGGAAGGTTACAAATTTTGTCCAATCGCAAGGAACCTGGAGAGGAGCATCATGCAGGGAATACACAGTTCAAACCTATGAAACAGGCTATTACATCACACTGAAACACAAACCAGTAGGGAATAACAGGGGAGGAGAACGGTTTGAATTAACTAATTGGGCCTCAGGGGATACAAGACTAGCATGGAGGGTTCCAGAAGTAAAGGTGGGGTTACAATGGGGACCAGGGCAGGGTTACAGTGATAGACATGGAAGGGCCTGGAGTAAAGGGCAGGTCTGTGGGGAAATGGACAAGATAGGTGGGAGGATACAACTTGGGGCCAAACCATTTTGGCATGGGGGTAACAGAACAATCCATTAAAAATTTGCAAAAGAAAAGCACACCACCACAGTGTTGTGCACAAGTTTTCTGTAGGTATTTTAGAGCTACCCATGCTGTCTTTGTAGGAACTAATGTAGCAAGTCACAGGGACAGTTACGACCAAAGACACTCACCGTCATACAACTGCAGCATACGTGCAAATCAGAAATGGTTTTGTGCCTTCTAAAAGTGCATGTGGAAGAAAGTTATACAATTCTGTCAATCAGATGGGGACAAAATTCATTTGGGATAGTTAATTATACAGAAAAAATTGCATCTATTTAATTTGTCTTGTGAAAGAATAGTAAACAAATATTTAAAACAGGAAGAATTCCAATCATTACTACTATGGGAAATAACAGCTGGCTGTCCTGATTATAAAAGGACAATTTACATCAGGCATTTAAAAATATAATAAATATATAGAGAGCATATAAATTATATATGAGATTCCAAATTTAAATATTCATACTGGAATATAATTGGGTAGAATCTTAGCCAACCCACTACTCCTGACTATGGTGCCTGTTCTGCTCTGTTCACAGGCATTCTTTCCTAAATGAATTGTCAAAGCAAGCAACAGAAAAATCCAGAACTCAAGATAATGTTTAGAGTAAAATATATTCCATTCACAGACAGTCATTGTAGTTTTTATATTTTATTGAGTTTACTTGCTGATTTTGGCAGCAGGAAACGACTGCAGGAGATGCTTCTGTGAGTAGACACCAGCAGCTGCCCCCAGGCTACACAGAGCTGCCAGCCAGCACTAAGGCTGTCCCACTGTTGGCCAAAAATGAACCCCTCAGTGAGGTTTGTAGTCATTCTGTGATAATATATTTAAGAAAGAATAAAAAATCACCTGTGAAACAGCAGTTGGGAGAAAAGAGTGAAAATATGTCAGAGAAATGGCCCTCTAGACACCAAGGTCAGTGGAAAAAGAGGGGAAGGAGGTGCTCTAGGCACCACAGTAGAAATTCTTCTGGAGTACATGGAAGTACCTGCTACAGCACAGTATGTCCTGAAGAAAACTGGAGTGTGGGGGAGCCCATGCAGGGACAGGTGCCTGACCAGAGCTGCAGCCCATGGAGGGGAGTACCTCTTGATTCAGGGATACTGTGAGGAGTAACGATGTTATGGGGGATTGATATGGAAGCAGTGTGTTCCTGAAGACTGCACCCTATGAAAAGAATCCATGCTGAAGCAGTTCTTGAAGAACTGTAGATCCCAAAAAAGACCCACACAGGAAAAGTTTATGAAGAGCTTTTTCCCCTGGCAGGGGCTTGGGGCTCAAGCAAAGAGAGTCAGAAGGAAAAAAGGACAGAGATGAAGGGCTATGAACCGATACCAACACCAGTTTCCCAACCTTCTGGGATGCCCAAGTAGGGAGTGAAGGGTAGAAGAGTTAGAAGTGAAACTGAGCCTGTGAGAAGGGAGGAGTTGGGGAAAGATGTTTTTACTTCTGTTCTTATTTCTCACCTTCCTCCTCTACTACAGTAAATTTGTGATAAATTAAATTCATTTCCTCTAGCCAAAGCTGTTTTGCTCATGACCCTGAGATTAGCTCAGTTGGTGGTAAGCGCATGGTGCTAACATCACCAAGGTTGCTAGTTCAATCACCATATGGACCATTCACTTATGATTTGGTCTTGGTTATCCTTGTGGGTCTTTTCCAACTTAGAATATTCTGTGATTCTGTGTAATCATGAGTTGTGTTCTTTTCTTATCTCTACTCATGATCTTTTAATTGTGTTTTCTCCCACTGTCCTTTGGAAGAGGTGAATGATTTGTTGGGCATCTGGTGTCCAGTGAAGATTAACCCAGGACACAGACACAAACCGACTTTCACATCTTCTGCAGTGCTTATGACAGACTTGGAGCCCTGTTATAAGTGCAGCACTATGAATTCCGGAGTTCTGGAAACACATATTTCAAAATTCACCTCGGATTCGAGCTCTGTACTTTTAACTGTGAAACAAACTGTAAAAATTTCATCCCATCTGCTCTCTCTTTCCTTTTCAAGTGATACTCATGTTGGTCAAGCAAAAAAGTGTTGTGGTAGGTCCATCTTATTATATTATAAATACTCTCCAACATTTGTTAAAGGTGTATATTGTACCCAAAATTATCTCTGAAGTAAGTGAAAAAGAAAAGGGAGAAGACAGATGGCACAGATTGTAGAAGGAAAGCTGAGAAATCATACATATATTCTACAATTTAGTGGAAAACACAATGCAAAATTCTTGCCTGAAATTTGTAGTGAAATAAAATAGTAGGATATGAGAGAGGGCAAAGACAGCTCGTGGAGTGCAATGCAATAAATCATCATTTGCTGATCCAATAGAAGTACATGGGAGCAATTACACTTTGGCAGCTATTTTATTTTTCCCTTATGGAGTTTCAGACTTGTACACTAAGATAGCTTCCATGTGATTAAAACTTGCACCATGTTTAATTTCCTTCAAAAGAACAATCACTTTAAAAGGGAGAGAGAGGGAGTGAAAGAGACCCACAAGAGAGTGAAATAATGCTGGGGGTGGAAAAGGGGCAGTAATTTTGCCCAGATAATGTTGTCATACTTTGTAAAGCCTTTAATGCTGGAATTTATTTATTAATGATGCATGGGTTATTACCCACCATCTGTCTTGTGTTAGCAGTGTGCTGTTTCAGATTATGGTAATGTGTTTCTGATTTGAGTCGTGTTGAAAGCCAGAACAAGGCATCTCATGTGCAGTCCTCTTTGAGGCCTGCTGTTTTCAATTCCTCTTCACAGAATGGGCTTTTATTTGATTTGTTATGGGGATTTTTTCTTCTGTTGCCAAAACAGCTGCAAGCCTGGAAGGGAGTGAGACACAAGGCCACAGCAAACTTGTTAGCTCATAAGAGAAACAGAATGTTCCAAGAACAAAAAGGGGAGCTGAAGGAAAAGGGAAAGAAAAAAAGATGAGGGGAAGAGAGATGGTAGGAAGGGACAGAAGAAAAGCGGTAAGTGAAAGGATAAAGAGTTCTAATGATTTTTAGTTGGTTTTTCATATCAAGATCACATCAAAAAATATTTTCTGTTCTAAGGGTCATGCAGCAAACTGTTTCATGTTAATATCTTAGTTAACACAGAACGTCTTCATTTCTTTTTTTCTCCTGTTTTTCAAAGACTTCAACTGCTTTTATGCTAGTGCAAAGCAGGAAATAAAACATCTACCCCAAATGAGCTTGCGTCAAAAAGCTAAAAAATTCCAAAGCTAAAAAATCCAAAGCTAAAACCCTGGTCTGTTCATGTTTCTCATGTGGCATGCAGTGTGCCCATGGTAAAGAGATATAAAGACAAGGAGAAAAAACCAGCAGCTTCCTTGCTGAGAATCCTCATATTTAGGTCTCTGTCAGTCAGAATGTTGAGCTGTATTTTTGAAATTAAGTAAGCAAGTAGACAATTTCTCTCCATAAAAGTTGATTCCTCTTCACAACACCTGCACTATAGATTTCTGATCCCAGGTGCATTTGTGATACATTTTTAATTTAGGGAACATTTTTGGAAAATAGCATGTGTTGTATAAATAAACATGTTTAAGTTAAACCTTATGAAATATTTCACAGGAGTCTGTTTTTAAGGAAAGTTGAACATTCCACATGCCAAAATGAAATTCTTTTATGTTACATATTAGAGCAATATGCCATCTCATTTTTGGACTACAGCATATGCTTGTTTCACATGCTATCATACACAGAGAAGCACTTAATTTCTATGTAGAAAGTATCTTTGTTTACTGATGGAGAAACTAGATAAACATTTCTTATTCTTTCCATCAGACTGATGCTCTCACCAGCAGTCTTTTTTCTGTCAATTTTGACCATACATACTTCCATTAAAATTCAGTAATGGTTTCAATTTTTTTCATGTAAATAATAGGAAAAAAAAAACAGTTTGGGTTTTGTTGTTGTTTGGTTGAGGCTTTCTTGCTTGCTTACTTGGTTGGTTGGTTAGTTGGTTGAATGGGTTTGAGGCAGGGGTTGGTTGTTCTTATGTTTGTTTCAGGATTTTGGGGGATTTTTGGTGCGGACGGACGGACAGACAGACTACACTGCTACAGACAGATTGTACACTGTTAAGAAAGTGTGTAGGAAACTTCTATGCAGTGGAATTTCTGGCCTAAACCCAGTACTCTCATATTTTTTGCAAAGTATGCTGAATTTGTTAAAGTCACAATGCCACTCACAGCCACTTACTCAACTCTGGCTAAATTACTGCAAATCAATTTCTGGTCTGTACCAGAAAGTTCAGTCCTGTAGTCCAATTGAAGTGGGAGCTGGGTGTCAAAGTCTGCCACAAGCAGCTCAGAAAGTCTCCAGAAAACTATCTACAAAGTAGGCATTTTGCACTTAATTATTTTCTTTAGAGTTGTTCAAAATAAATTGACAATGAAGAGCTTTTCTTTTTTTTCTTTTTTTTTTTTTCTTCAGCAGCCCTCCTTCCCCTTGATTTTTAGGAAGTAAGATCTATGAAATGGTATCTTAAAATGAAAATTAAATATTATATTAAAATGAAATTGTCTATGAAATGGTATCTTAAAATGAAAGGCCGTCTTAAAGCTGATTTTGTGTTGAGTTTCTGTGTTATTTCTTAGTGCAATGAATTAGGTTGAAATACTACTCTTTAAAAGTCCTTTTAGAATACACAATGATGTGATTGGACTTCCTTTTTTTGGCAGAGCTCAACAGCTAGTAACAACTGCTAAGCTCTTGCTAACACTTCAGTAGAAACCTCTGTTTCTGAAAACAAACATAATAGTGTCACAGTGACTGACATTTCCAACTTAAATTGGCTATGAATGATCTAATCTGTTTTATCAGGCCTCTTTTATTTTAAAAATAGGAAAATAAATGTATTCATTGGGGGAAAAATTGAGTGAATATTTTCTATATTGAGAATACAAAAGAAGGCAAATGTGGCTCTAAAGGGAAATTTAAATCTGAAGAGAATATTTGCCTTTTAGATGACTTTTTGGAATAGATGGGAACTTAGATACCTCAAAAAACCCTCAAACCCTCCACCTTACTTGTGTGTGAGGAAAAAAAAAAACATCAAAAAAGCACAGACAATGGTGACAAAGCACACAGAAAGACACAAATTGAATAATCCAAAATTGAAATCTATAAAGAGCATTGTAAATTACAATCTCTTTCTACACCACAAATACTTTAACTGCATTTGATCACAGCACATATGTATTCTGATAATAGTCTATCCTTTGGAGTGAGATAATCCAATTCAATTTTTCTTGTGCAGTTCAAGTAAATATGAAAAAGAAGCCAAATGTGCCTATGTAAATCTCAATAATTTCATATGTTCCCTCACACTTCTTTAGTGTGTACGATGAATATTACTTAAGTGTTTATTTTCATGTGTATTCTTACTACATGGGGCTTCAGAGAAATTGATATACGTGAGTTCTGCTGACAGACAACAGTTATTATCTGTTAGGAATTAAAGAAGATTAGAGGACAAATACTTTAAAGCAAACACCTGTTTTGTACCAACATTGCTAAACATGGTCTTTCACCTGTTACTAATTTTCTTCATAGTATCAAAGGTTTTTGCTTGTTTGAACACAAGGGGAAACCAGCTATGCCAAGTTGTTTACACAGAGCAAACAAGGGCACAAACAGAGAAGGATGTGCATGTTAATTAGGTATGGGCTTCAGTAAGATAAAAACTCAACATGCTCTCTGGAGTTGTTTCTCCACTGCCTGTCTCAAAGCTCAGAGAATCCCACTAATGGTTTTATATGATTATTTAGTGGATGAACTAGATATGTTCTTTTTGATTTTATTCTCACAATACAGTCTTCTTTTCATCACTGTGTTGCTTGCAAACACCCTTAAACAGTTTATTGCTTTTTGAAAGTTTCCAATGGGATTAAAAATGAAGCACATATGATGGTTGCTAACTTAATCAATGCTCCAGGCTTAAGAGCAGCCCTCTGCAATTCATACATGTCTAGCAATACATGAGATCAAAACACAATCTAATTTAAAAATGGTAGTTCTAACAGTACCCAAGAGTAAATTTTCAAGAAAAGACTTCATGAACAAAAAAAGGATGTCATGAATACTGTCATTGGTTTGTTTTCTGACAATCTGAACTGTTAATCTTTCTGAGATAATGGTTATTTAGATAACCATTAATGGTTATTTGGATAAGTAGCCTTCATGTGGAAGTTTTATTCCATGGCTTACCTGCTGATCACTTGAATTGTTTGTGTTTCTGATCTGAGGAAATCTTGTGCTCTTCAGTTCCACAATGTGCCATAGGAAACGTACTTAGATTTGAAAACTGATGTTTGTTAATTTTGATAGAGTTTTTTTCTACTTATTTTACAAGTAACAATATGGAAGCATTCCCTAGTTATGTTCATCATACCACACATATACCTTTTTTGTATGTCAAGCAAATCAGCCATTCTTTCACTCTGAGTTCTAATCAAAACAAACTCAAAAATGCACTGAAGATGGCAGAGTGTGTATTTACAAAGAGCTGTCTGTGGATCAGACATCCACAATCCAACATTTGATTGGGTCATACTCCTAAACATAATCCAAAACCTGTAGGGGTGAAAAAAAAAGGTATCAGATAAGATTCTGCTATGAATAGAAATTAAATCATATTTGCATTTGAAGAATATAAATGATATTTACATAATCTTTAAGTATTCAAATATTAAAGAAACTGTCATAAAAGTCAACAGGAACTTTAACCTATTATTTTAATAAGTCATAAGCCTGCCCTCTTTTTGTTACTGCAAGTTTTTCAGAATCACAGTGCAAGTTCCTTTGCACTCAGAATAATACATAATATTTATATATAAATACAATCATAAATTTACTGGAATCAGTAAAAAAAAAAAAAAAAACAAAACAACAAGCCACCAAAAAGCCAATCCACAAAAACAAAGAAAGAGCAAACAAAATAATAATGAGGAAGTATTTAAAAAATATATTTCAAACATGACCAAAACTTGTGACTATATGAGCACTCCCACTTCTAGTCATCTCCTAGTCACTGGGGAACAAAACAAGGAGATATGTGGTCCTAATGATATAGACAGGTCTAAATAAAAGGAATAAGAAGACATAATTGTAGAAGCAATAATCACTGGAAAAAGAAAAAAGGGGAGTCTTTCATAACTTTCATAACTTTCATAACTTCATGGCTTAAACCTCTTACGAACAAAACAAACCTCCACGAACAAAACAAAATACATGTTCAGCTTAATAGCATTTGCCATTTTGCTTGAAAATGTGAAAACTACTCTATAATTTTTCTTAGCTCAAGTACATATCTTGTCATGACTAACTTTAGTTATATCTTTTTTTTTGTTCTGTTGTGCCCCTGATCAAAATATGATGTAGACTTCTAACTTTATCTTTGTAAGAAGAAATTTTTCTTCTGAACTTTTATTCTTTTCTAAAGGCTTCAGCTAGTCCAACATACTGATCAGTACTCAGATCATAAGAGGAGAAGGTAAATGACAAAAATAAATGTTTTCTTCCACCCATTAAGAAAAAGAGATAAGTTCTACAAAAACATACAACATAATTGATTAGAAATGTGCATGTAAAGCATCTTGGAATTCAGTTACATGACGAGTGAATGACTATATTAGTAGGCTAATTATAACACTTCAATTAAACAAAATTATAAATTTGAATGCCTTCCAAACTCTGGTGTGTGGATTGAGACCAGAAGAGGTAATTATATACAGTACACATACTTTACAGCTTATTTTGACAGACTGTAAAGCAGGAAATTTTAAAACAATGACTTTACACTCAAACTAATAAGTTTTAATGGCTCTGCAGGCCACGATCTCTGAAAAGTAACTTTCCTGTTGCTGAGTATAAGGTCAATATATTTGCCATCTTCCTTTCACTTCAAGTGGTATGTACCAGTGTATGCCATAATTTCCCCAAGAGTTGTCATGTGGTATCATATGGCTATGTGAAAAAGATTCTTAACTATTGGGTTGGCATATCCTGTCCCTCCTCACCCCACCCCCAGCAATTTTTTAATATGAAAAATGTAGCTCTATTGTGCACATGTGAATCTTTCCTTCTCTATCCTAAGTTCCACACTGAGTAACAACACAGCCAAAACCTCTGAAATATGGGTGGCAAAGTTGTACTTTGAAAGACAAACAGAGGTGCCTTTTATTATAGTTGGAAAATGCTTGATAATATAGAAAACCACAGCAGGACAAATTCTTCCTTCATAAGCATATACAGAACTTTCATTGACGTCAAGAGGTTTTCTAGCATTATATATCTAATGGAAAAATATGGCCCATTGTGTCAGCTACACTGCACTGAAATTCAGACTGACTTAGTCCTGATGACACATCCCAAGGCAATTTTCACCTGTTTTAATGACTGATTTTTATGTCATTAGTAGATATTTTCACCTGTGTGCCACTATGTTTATATTAGATGTGAACCACATGCTATAAAATGAAATTTAAATGTAATAAAAACTAAAAATTACAAATTCTATGTTTGTGAGTTTCTGTTGTGGATGAAAAAATAATTCTGTGTACCTGAATTCCTTTAAACATCTAATTTTCCTCCAGATTTCCATTGACTTCTGTAAATCCTATTTTTGAGCATAATTTTGTCCTGACAATGAGCTTAGCATGGTTATAGCATGCCATTTTTCCATCAATATAAAGTCCGATAAAAGCCATCAACTCCCCCTACAAACCTTGCCTTTCATCACGCTAAAAAAATGTTCACATTACAATCCATAGATGCCTGAGCATTCACTAAATGTTTTTAACCAATCTCCAAAAGGTGCCTTTAGGAAAGCACCATTCACAATCTGTGGAATCTGCTTCTCTACTGAAAATATGTCCGCACAGTGTGAGGGAGATGAATTGTCATTGTCGTGAAGTGTCAAGGATACTATTCTGTTTGCTCTACCCACTCTTTGGATAGGAGAGCTAAACTTTTACCTTTAGGTAAGGATTGCATGAACAGCTCTGCATATCAAATTTCCTTTGCGCATCTACTCAATATCCATAAAATGGGAATAAATGTTTTTTGGGGGTTGTTGACATGGAGTCATGGGGAGAACTGCTGGCTTTGGTTTGGAGAGTTTTTTGGTTGTTTTGTTTGACATTTGAAGTTTTCCTTATTTATTTATTTATTTATTAGTATTCTTTATTTAAAGACAGAATATCTATTGTGTAATTTGTGCCATTAATTTCTGTCAGGACGTTGGTCAGCTCTCTAAAAAAAAAGTCTCATATAGGAATCAGAGGAGATGAAAGCAGAACATTAAGCAGTCAGAGAACAAATACGTAACATCTACCATATTATATTTATTAGGCCCAATGGTGGGTAAGGATCAATGATTTACTGACTGGGTAGAAGACCTCCTCTCACATTAAAGGCTCACCTCTCACACATTAAAGGCTGTAAAAGCCTTTCACTAAGGCTGAATTGCTAATTATTTGGAGATCTAGCAGAAACCAACTATAGACAGACCAGCTGGGATGAAATGCCTGCCAGAACAGCCAGACAGATCTGCTTTTTTTGTCCAACTGGCTCAAAAAAATAATGACTGAGTTTGGCAAAACAGACAAAAATCTAAAAACTGCCACCAAGTTTAAAATGTCAGTAACCCAAAGATTGATGTCTCCATACTACAGGGTCAGAAATTATGTAACCTACAAAATTTGTAATTCTGCAGGATCTAATAACAAACCTCTTGACTCAGAAATAGATATCTAACTAGGAATAAGAATAATAGAATTTTAAGGTGTATTTAACTCTTAAAATTATCACATTCAGCAGCAATACCTTAGATTTGATTAATGAATACCCTTATGAACTGCTGACTAAATAGTTTATTTTTTAAACCACCTCTAAATCCACATCATATTTGAGAATTTGTACCCCCTTTGCCTCCAGAAGACTACTGGTTATTTTAGATTTATTAATCTAAATCTATTTCTTGCCTTAAAAAAATAAAGCAAAAATTAAACCTACTACCTACTCCCAGAAGCAATATACCATTATATGACACCTTTAAATTTCAAAGCTGCATGAGAAAATTTATGCTAAGAAACAAAACATTTTCTTGTAGCCATAAAATTTCAACTAACTAAAATCTTGAAATACCTCTTTATGTAAATAAAAATAGCCAAAACAAACAAACAAAAAAACCCCACCCATATTTTCAGGAGATATGAAAAGCAAAAAAGATTATTCTCTTAAAAAGTTTATACTAGAGGGCCTAACAATATTATCCACAAAGGTATGAGTTCTGTATTGTTTTAGTTGTGCTCCATTAAAAACTTCAATTGGAGTGCAATTATTTCGTGGGTCCAGGGTGCTGATTATTTGAATTAGTTGTAAAATCAGGGACAAAGCCTGGAAGTCATGATTTGCTCCAGATACAGATGTGGAAGTATTCAAAGAAAGATAAGAAAAATTATTAGAAATTCAGATCTTTCCTCCCAGGGATTTTAGAGAAAGTAATAATTGTGGTTTTTCTTACTTTCTCCATGCATACTGAACTTAGGAGAGTGCTAAATTTGTCATGTAATTAATAACAATTTTCTTATAATAGAAATGTAACTTGACAAGGTAATTGAAACATTAGCAAAAATCACATTAAATTTGTGAGAAACTTACTGCATTTTTCTTAGAAGATGTAACTTTGAAGAATGAGTGAATAGCCCTGTATTTTTGTCCTTAATTGTAAACAATTATAAAAGTTTTTCTGCACATCTGAAAGTCAGTGGTATTTGCTAAGAAGTTTTCTTGCAATATGAGCAACTACTCACCGGGAACCAGACAGAGATCATCAAACTTCAGTCCTAAAGCTGAAGCTAGTGTAAGCAAGGTTTTGGCAATAGAAGATGTCTATAGGATTCTAACTGGACAGTAAGAATTTCACTTGCTAACTAGTGCATTTTACAGAGGAAGAATGAAACAATTTGTCCGCTTTAGAAAAAAAAAATTAAAAGCACATAATTTCTTCAGTAGCAGGGAAAGGAGAAGTGGTTATTAAAGAAAAGCCAGAAAGCTGTGTATAGATCAGTAGGGCCATTTACACAAATTCTGCCACTCCATTTAAGATTATTTGGGTGCTTTATTTGACCCAGAGACCCCACTCATCATATGAATTTGCTCATCTGTTTATAAAACAGAATGCCTACTAACAATTTTCCTGTGCTTTGATGTATTTGTTTCCACAGTATTTCTTTTAAATTGAGTGAGAATCAAGCTAAATGTACACAGTTCCATAACAGCATTCCTTGTAAAGAGAGACATCTTTTAATGGAAAGTACTGCCCTATTAAATTAAAAACATACAAAGTATAACCCACATATATAAGTATGTAAAAAATAGAGCCCTTTCATTTATTCTTCACTAAGCAATGTGAAGATGCATACCAAAATGAAACACATACACACCAAAGAGGTTATATCCCCACTCGCATAAAGATGGCTCTCAGAAAAAGGTGAAATACTGAAAAAATCTGATCCCAGTTAAGTAGACCACAAGGAATAATATCTATCTAATATTAATTTGGATCTCTAACAGCAATTATTTCAATCTCCCTTAAACTTATATTCCATGATAAACTTAATAAAATCACAGAATCAATACAGAATAAACTTGAGCACTTTGGGGTTTGATATTGCCAAATTTTAAGGTTTTTTAATTTGAAGTTTTTCAGTTTGTATTTATGAAATTACAAGTGGCAAGTATCCCATCATGTTTCAGTGGTAGCAGAGAAGCTGTATGTATTAGGAGCAAGAAATGCAAACTATTCCCACAACCTCTGAAATATGACTAGATTTTCTTTTAAAATGTTGGTCTTCTATACTGCACAAACTGTGATAACAACAGCCTAAAGAGACACAAAATGACCAAAGGATCTTTCATTTACTTTCTAAAGATAGTATGCACAAAGGTATGCATCATGTCACAATTGGTGTTTGAAAATATATTTTAGTCTCAATTAATGGAAAAGGAAACTGAGGTGATAGATTACAGTATACTTTTAAAATTACGTTTTCAACATTGCATTAGATTATGGTATAAAGGGGAAAGAAAAATTCTGACAAGCTGTTTTTTTATTTTTTAGTTTTACAGACATCTTGAAACACAAGAGACCACACAATACAAAACACATCAGATCCAGAAAAAGCGTGCCACGTTTCATTAACCATAAGCTGTCTAAACTGCATGCTAAGAATAAAGTGTTATTGTCAAAGGGAAAGTTCAAAAGGAAAACACATAACCCCAAATTATATAAAGAATGTTTATAACCATAGTGGAAGATCACAGTCACAATAATTAATCTAAAAAATATTGCAGCCTAGTTTATTCCATGCAGTGTTCTTCAAATGCATTATGTGTCAAACTTACTCTACAGTTCATAAAAGCCATCTGTCAACACTTTCATAATGACATTTTTGCTTTTACTCTGTTCAGAGACACAGGGACTCCAGAAACATGAAATTTCTTGGAAGCTACTGACTGAACACCATGTATTCAGGGACTTTTTATCCATTGCTAAGTTTCAGATTTTACCTTTTAGTTCATTTTGTTCTGATCAGTTTCTGCTGGCAACACTTATTTATGTCCTGTCACTTATGCAAAGAAATATTATGTGACGGTCCAAGCTGCTTATTCCTTGACATTGAGGTAAAAACCTGTAATATATTCTGATATAAAATCAAAAAGAAATCACCATTTCTTATTATTCCTAAATCCATCTGCCATAAGATATTTTAAAAATAAAAATAACATTATTCCAAGAACTAAAGGGATACTAAAAAAATTTTGCCTTAGTCTTCCACAGCAACCCATCTTCTCACACCTATCAACTGGTTGTTATGCAAGACAAGAATTAGGGGAGCAAAGTCCCACTGTAAGTAAAGATCTGGTGCATGACTACCTGAGAAACCTCAATATACATAAGTCTATGAAGTCTGATGGAATTACTCTCAGAGTCCTGAGGGAGTTCAGTGATGTAGTTTCCATGCCATTCTCCATACTTGAAAAGTCATGGCAGTCAGGTGAAGTCCCAGGGGACTGGGTAAATATCTTACCCATCTTCAAAAGGATAGAAAGGAGGACTGTGGGAACTACCACCCTGTTGGCTTCCCTTCTGTGCCTCAGAAGATCCTGGAACAGATCCTCCTAGAAGCTGTGCTGAGGCACAGGGAGAACAGGAAGTGATCAGAGACAGTCAGTGCAATTCCACCAAGGGCAAGTCCTGCATGACCAGCCCAGTGGTCTGTGATGGAGTGACTTTATCTGTGGACAGTTACTGATGTCATTTACATGAAAGAGTTACAGATGCCATTTATCTGGACTTCTGTAAAGCCTTTGATACAGTTCCAGAATTCAGAACATCCTGTTCTCTAAATTGGAAAGAGATGGATTTGATGGATGGATAATTCAATGAATTAGTGGTTTAGACAATTGTATCCAGAATTTAGAGGTCAGTGACTCAGTATCTCAATGGACACTGGTAAAAAAGGGTGTCCCTCAGCAGTCTATACTGGGACCAGTACTGTTTGAAGACTTCATCATTAACATAATCAAGGGGATCAAGTGCACCCTCAGCAAATTTGCTGATGACACTGAGCTGAGTGGTGCTGTTGACACTCCTGAAGAATCAGATGCCATCCAGTGGGACCTGGACAAGCTTGAGAACTGGGCCCATGGAAATCTCATGAGATTTAACAAGGTCAAGTGCAAGGTGCTGCAGATGGGTCAGGGCAACCTCTGGTTCCAACACAGGCTGGGGGGTGAAGGGATTATAAGAAGTCCTGCTGAGAAGGACTTGGAGATGCTGGTGGACAAAAAACTTGACATGACCTGACAATGGGCACTTGTAGTCCAGAAAATCAAACACATCCTGGGCTACATCCAAAGTAGCGTGGCCAGCAGGGAGAGGATTCTGCCTCTCTGCTCTGCTCTGCTCTGCTCTGCTCTGCTCTGCTTAGACCTCAGCTGGAGTGTTGCATCCAGCTCTGGAGCTCCAAAAAGAAGAAGGACATCATGTGATTAGAGTGAGTCCAGAGGAAGCCATGAGGATGATCAGAGGGCTGGAGCACATCTCTGATGAAGACAGACTGGGACAGCTGGAACTGTCCAGCCTAGTGATGAGAAGGGTCCAGGGAGATTTCATAGCAGGATTTTAGGACCTAGAAAGGGTCTAAAGAGTGGGAGACAGACTTTTTACAAGACCATGGAGTGATAGGATAAGGGGGAAAGGCTTTACATGAAAGGGAGTCATTTTAAATTAGCTGTAACAAAGAATGTGTGTGGTGAGGCAATGAGAAAAGTTGCCCAGAGAGGTGATGGATGCACCATAGCTGGAGACATTCAAGGTGAGGTTGAATGAGGCTCTGAGCAACCTGATCTAGTAGTAGATCTCCCTAAAGATGACCTTTAAAACAAACTATTCTGATTCCATGAAATTTAGCCTTTTTTCCCCAAACATACCTCTGTAAGTCTCTAAACATCAGATTTCAGGTAAACTTACTTCAAAATATTCCACAAAACAAAGCAATCAATAATTATAGAAGAAGCTTCAGATATGCAAAGGAGAACAGTGATTTGGAAAGTATTTGCAAGAAACAGGAAATCAGATAAGCAGAACCAACAGTTTATGGATGTATCTACTTTACTGTTTTGCTTGGATCAGGAGTATGATCTTGAAACAAATATTGTGCTTGTCTCCATTTATATTTTGGTTCATATGATGGAGCACTCCTGGAACATGCGGATGAAAGAAGCCCAGAGGATGCATTGCAATTGCCTGAATTAAAAAGACTATGCTGCAGTACAAACATCGGGTTCTCAGTGTGAATGATTTCACTCTAAATTTCTAGGTTCACACTGATTCCAGGACTAAAAAACCTTGGACCAAGACCAATGGAACAAGATGTTTTCCACAGTTCTTTATGGAAAATTTCTGTTCCAATTAAAATAAAAGCTTCAGCCACTTTTTTTTTAAATTTTTTTTTTATTTCTGGGAATGCTGAGTGAGACAATAAACAGATAAAACATGTAATGCCTTCATAATAAAGGTTATGTACATAGCATCCATCATATTTACTGAAAACTTGTTTCACAGAAAGTTTACCAAGACATCAAATGCACTACACACACTTTTTTTTAGGAACTCCTTAAAAAATAGGTATATCTAGTGAAGATAGTTAATGAAGAGACATTCAGAAAAGTAATGGTTGAATTGTGTGAAGAAACAGTAAAAGAACAAAGGAAATCTGAATGCACCACAGTTTTAAAAAAGATTAGGATTTCTGAACTTCAGGGATAAGAGTAGAAGACAAGGAAAAATGAACTTATAAATGCTTGTTTTCTCAAAAGAAGTACAATCCTGGTATTGATATTGATAGTGGCAGAACTGGAAATTAACAGACTTTTTTAAAGAGAAACAAATGGCAAGTAAGTAAATAATTCGCAAAAGGACAAATTAAAAACAACCTTTAATTGATTACGTCTATTAGAGTTGATGACATTAGAGTTGATGACATTACCTAGCCACAAGATGTGGCAAAAGAGAGCAAACTTAAAACTTTTATTAGAATTAATATTGCTTTTTAGTGCTCTTTTACAAACTTTTTAATCTTTTTTCTTACATTCTGCTGCAATGTGCAAACCAGTGTTACTATTTCTGGCTATTAAATTATCCAGATTTAAAATATTTGGGAGACATTCTCCCTTATCAGATTTACTGAAAAAGACTGTATATTTAAAAAACTAATTCAATGTACTATTTTTCAGATCTTGAAAATGCTGAGTTCATTATCTACACAAATAGTCACAATGTTTCAATCCCTACGTATCTTCTATGCAATTTAGACTTACCTATATGGTTGGGCTTGCTGCTGGATATGTAAATGTCTGAAAGTGCCTACTATTTGATAACAAATCATTTAAGAAACTCTAATTGAAGGCTTAGTTTTAGTGTCAGTGTTCTTTAATGGTTTTACAAGTTATATGGACACAGGAGTCAAATATACATTAAGAAAGATTGTAAATGATACAAAGATGGGAGGAACTTCGGACTTCTTTGAGGGTACAGAGGCTTTGCAGAGAGATTTGGGTAGACTAGGGGGCTGGGCAGTCTTGGACTGTCTGCATTTTAATAGATGCAGGATTCTCTACCTGGAATGGGGTAATCCTAGTTATACCTGCAAATTGGGAAACAAGAGGCTGGAGCACAGCCCCACAGAAAGGTTTTGGGTCAACAGAAAGTTGAATATGAGTCAGCAGTGCCCTGGCAGCCAGAAGGATCAACCATGTCCTTGGGTGCATCAGACACAGCATTGCTGGACAGTTGAGGGAGGGGATTGTCCCCCTCTATCCTATGCTGGATCTCCCTTACTGTGAGTTCTGTGTGCAGTTTTGAGCTCTGCAATATAAGATGGATGTCAAACAATTAGAATGTGTCCAGAGGATGGTGATGAAGATGCTGAAAGGCCTCAAGAGAAGGAATTCTGCATAGGTTACTTGATTGGTTCAGCTTGGAGGAGTAAAGTCTTCAAGGAGCATCTGTGTACTGCTATATGATATAGTTTTAGTTTGCGGTCTTTAGAGAGGAGCAGAGAGTTGGATTTGATGATACCTTACTGGTCTTTAGGCAATGAAGACCAATACTTCAGCAAAACCCTTCCATAACCTAATAGTTAAACTAATAAACAGGAAATTAATTCATTTAGTTACAGGAAATTCTAAAATCAGAATAGTTCAAACTATTTAGTTTCAAAATTGCCTCACCTCTTTGAAAGTCACAAAATACAGTTAAAGATATTTGGGTAAATGTCTAATTTTTTAAAATGTCTAATCCAAAATTATTGTGGACCTAAGGCGTAATGTTTCCCTTTTCTCTTTGAGATGGGCAAGTGGCCTATTAAATTTTATGGCAAGAATAATGAAACACAATCTTTGAAAAAGTTTTGAAATGAAGCAATAGTAGAGGAAAAAATTAATCCTAGCACTTTGTCTGAATAGAGCTGGCAGAATTTAAAAAGTGTAGCAAAACCCATATATTATTTTTATAGCAGAAAGTTGGATACATTTTGAAAGAAGAATTTTCAGTACTATTACATATTTAGATTGATTTAAAGCTTTGATTTTGACTGCAGTTTTCCAAACAAGATGGTTTGGATTTAAATTCTCATCTGTACTCTGATTTCACACAGATTTCTAACAACTGTTTACATAAAATAGCTTAGACCTCCTAAAGATCTTAACTTAAAAAGATTCTCAAAATTATGATTTTTTTAAAGGGGTACAACTATTTATTTTATCTGAAAAAAAATCAACAATTTTGCTACAATTAGGAAACTCTACATAATGTAGCCTTACTTCTTTGTTCAAAAATCCCCTCAGATGGTTTTGGGGGTATTTTGATAATACTAGTCATTTTTTTCCTACTCTCAAGTTCTGTATTATAAGTGTTGTACACTATTTTTACAAAAATAAGTCCCTGTGTGGGATGGGAAGTAAGGTAAATAGGAAAAGAGACTAGCTTCTGGATATTACTTTCTCCTTTAAGGTTTAAATAACCTGTTGTCATCTGAAAGTAAGCAAAGTGACTAATTCATGAGTCCTTGAGCAGGGCATCCCATATATGCTTAACTGAGATGGGAGTTGTGCATCTCATTTAGTTTACTAGCCCATTCAGGCTAGTGTAGCTCACCGCCCACTCTTCAGTATACTGAAAATGTTATGTCCATTGTGATGCCCACTGAAACACCATGTTTAGAAAACTACCCTGTTTCCTTTTAGGAAATCTTCATGAGCCCTTCTAGTACTTATCAGTTGCAACTGTCTCTTAGTTTTTCACTAGCATGACAAACATATCAGTTGCTGAGCTCTTGTCTTACACTTACCTCTCCATCAAAATACCTCAAAGAGGCATGCTACATTATTCAAGATCCAAGGACTTCACCCAGGGTACAAGATTCACAGTTTCTTTATACACTTTTGTCAGTCACTATTCAATCTTGGCCTCTGTTGCATCTGTCAGGAAATCTGGAAAGTAAGCAGTGGGCTTCCTCCTAAGGAATAAAAAAATACGAGTTCACTTGTATGCCCTATCTAGCATTAACTAGAGAGAAGTGAATTCAGGTATGTACCATTACTGACTGTCCCTATGACTGACCCATGAGTGAATAAGTCCATCCCCTGCTAATGTAAAGCCCTCAGTCCATCATCTTTCTCTGACCTACATTACAATATGTGCTTAGAAATCTGAAGAAATAAAAAGAAAACATCAACAAATGAACTGTGTCGGATTTTCCAAAATGTAGTTACCTCGTAACAGTATGCACATTAAAATTTGTGATACATTACCTACTCACCTCTCCCTCAGAACACACATTTTTCAATTTTTATGACTCCTTCTGTTCCCGACTTGGAAATAAAAGTTTAAGAATTGTAATAGGGAGGCCTTGAAAGCCAAACACTTACCTCTGTCACGTGGGAAAATTTACCTTCCAAGGCATTCCTTGACAATGAAATCCAGATCTCAGCATTCTCTGGCAAAAACACAACCAGGCTCAGAAAGAATGGAGGTCAGGGGAGGGCAAAATTTGGCAGCATTAGGCTTGCTCAAGTTACTAGAAGGAAACAGTCCCCTACTAAGGAAATGATCCAAACTTCAGCAGTTTAAACTTCTCAGAAATATAATTAAGTTCTACATCAGTAGTGATTTGTAAGAACAGAGAATGCAAATAAATCAATTTAGAAATAAAACATTTGGAAAGTCTTTTTTTTTTGTTCCACATTCCAGCAGAAATTAAAATCTTAATAATATGTCTCAGAAACTTAATGGTTCTGCAATGACACATTATGCCGCAGAAAATTTAATGATCAGCTATTTAAAGGCAAATGATAATGTTTATGTGAGTTCTATAAGTGAAAAACTCCAAATTATATTCAGGTGTTACAAACAAAATAACTATGGGCTTTAAGCTTTGTTATGCATTATCCCAGGGAAAAGTCTCCTGTAAACCAGAACATGACACATCTGATAACAAAAAGATCACTGGTGTAAAAAAAATAAAAGTTGAATCTGTGAGAGGTAGTGGCTACAGAATAAAGAGGAATGCAGTGGAGAATCCCCAAGCTCTATCCTTATCTCATCCTCCTTCATCTGTTGTATTTTGTTGTACAGAAAGCCTTGCATAGAGCCTAGTTGTAGTTCTGAAACCACATGTTCATAATACATACTAAACCAAAGGGCATGTTACTCTGTTATCAATGGATTCTCCAGATTCTCCAGATAGCCCATCCAGATGCAAAAGTGCTGGGGAAAGATTATTCAATAGGAATTAAATTCTTCAACAAAACAAAACTCCCAGTTTCTTTGGGAATTCTACATAATTTTAGTTGAATGTCAGAAAGAAGGTCTTCACAGAAAGTGTGACTGGGCATTGGAATGGGCTGCCCAGGGGCATGGCGAAATCCCTGGAAGTGTTTAAGAAAAGACTGGATGAGGCACTCAATGCCATGATCTAGTTGAAAAGATGGTGTTGAGTCAGATGTGGGACTTGGGGATCTCAGAGGTCTCTTCCCACTTAATTGATTCTGTGATTCTGTGATAATCCTTCTATCTCAGATTACTAAGTAGTGAAAGGTCTGTCAATGGCTGAGGCTGAAGCCAAGGAGTGTAATTAAAATACCTTAGTAACGGTAAATGTATCAATTTTTCATAGTAAAGGGTTCTTTTCTCTGGTCATAATATAAGAAGGCAGAGCCTTGTCATATCTCAGGCATCTAACAAATAACACACTCCAATTCTTAGCCCACATGCTCACACTCACAACTTTCTGCAAGCCTAGAAAGTCGGCCCCCTAAAACACAAGTTAGAATTTAGCCTTGTTGCTATCAGGCTTCTAGAGAAAGGGGACATCTTATTCTTTCTTGACTGATGTTCAAACTGGCAATACTACCCTAATATTACTGAAAATCAGTACTTAATCATTCAGCCCTCCACCACAAAGACTCTGTTTATCTATTATCCCTATGTTAGTTTCTCAGAGTCACTTCCTCCTTTTTACTTTCTAGCACATTCTTTTTCTTTTTCTTCCTCACAACTTTTCCGCTTAAGTCATAACTGTTTCCATTAAGCATCATCATTATTCTTCCCTGTTCGATGAAAACAGAATATAAAGTTGACTATAACATAAATAGCAGATATTCAGCCAATGCCTTCTGTTGAAGTAGTCTAGTAAAACCTATATTTAGTTTATTTTTTCAAGTCAGACAAAAATCAAGATTTCAGGCTTTTGCTTCTTACTACTTTAGGAATGCTTCATCACATCTTTGACAGCTTCAAAGTTACCATCCAGTTAGAGGAAGAAACATAAAGGAAAGCCACAGGTTGTATTAATATGCTGCTTGTGGTCTCTTCCCCTCATCTCTTGTTTTCCTCTAAACAGATCTAATTGTCATCAAATCTTTGATTAGTAACATACCCACAAAGGAATAAGTTGCCCTTTTAATCTTTCATCAAAACTAAGAGTTAGTTTCTGAGCAACTGAACAAATACAGCCAGGGAGCAGAGACTCCTTCCAGGTCTGCACTGACTATGGCTGGCCCCTCACATGATACGGGCTTTTAAAAAATAGATTTCTCTTTGCCTTCCTGCTAAATTTCAGGCAAAAAAAACTTATCTTAAAACATCTCATGTATTTTGTCCAGTAAGATACAAAAACAAATGAATAATTAGGTCCAAGAGAATAATCTGCAGTTACATACATATACACTGCATAATTTCCTTGCTGAGAGCATAGAATATTGGATTGTCCATTGTGGGTGGTTTTCTACAAACATGCTACCAATCATGAGTTAATGATTCTGTCAAAAATTGTTTTGTTTCAAATTAGATATCACTGCGCCTCCTGGAACAGGCAAAACCTAACTCCAGACAATGATCTATTCAGAAAGAAATTATAGTTTTTGTCACAAAAAAATTTAAAATCTACCAACAAAAGATGAAGAACCTTGAGGATAGTCACTATCTTAATTTACTAGGCTTTACTAAAAAAAAATCTGCTTCTTACAGGTCATTGTGTGTTTCATTGTTTCTTTACAGTTTTTCTCTTAAAATTGGTATTTTTTGACATATGCATTTTATAAAAGAATTACACTCAGAATATAGAACCATTGTTTAGACAAATATTAGCAAACACAGCTGCTGTTGTTAATATCTCAGGGAAAATAAACATGGGTCAGTGTGGTGTAATGTGTGGTGCAGGTGAAAGTAATGCTGAAGTATCCATCTCCCCTAGAAGGGTGTGCAGGCACAGAGGCGGTGTATTGTGCTCTTGTATGTTCTGTTGTAATGTTTTGTACTTTGGTTTGTTCCAGTTTCACCTTTCCTTCCAGGTTGAAATGGTTCTGCCCCTGTTGCCTCCTCCCTCCTCCTCCCCGTCAATCTCCTTACCTCCACCCCCTGATTCCTTTGAAACTGCTGTCATTCCCTCAACCCCTCCCCAGTGTCCTGCCTGTCACTCAGCAGCCCGTCCCTTCTCTCTACAAACTTCTACCAGGGTCCTCGAGTGATAGGTTCAGGCACCGGGGTCCCTCCCCTGAACCACGCTTATTGGTTCTCCCCACTGTCTATGTTCCTAATCTCCACACCCCCACATTACCCCCGTTGGTAGACGGGTGGGCCCGTCCCCTGTGTCCTCCGCAGTTTATAAACTGTTGCGCAGTGCAGCTTGGCGTCTTCACTTGCTTGAGTACGCTGGGTTGTGGATTCTTCTGATACCATCGTACACTAAACCCGGACTTAACCTCGGACAGGAGTCCGCTCCTTTACTTCTGCTGTCATTGTTCAGTGCTTCATCCGTGCAAAGCAAGGGCCTTAGCCGCCCTCCTGGCCTCCAGAGGAACGGGAGAGTGTCCCCCGCCATCGGCTGTGCTGGAGTGGGACACTCCAAGTGGACACTTGGGAGGGGCACAGTGACACAGAGGGGAACATACACATTCTGACGTGGGATGTTGTGAAGCACTCTAAGTACGTCTGTGCGGAGCCCTGCGGTGTGTGTGCAGGCAGGGCAGGGCAGGCAGGGCCCGGCCCTGCTGAGCGAGGCCCTGCCCTGCCCGCACAGCCCAGCCCCGGGGCTCTGTCCCGGCCCCGCCAGGCCCGGGCCCGCCGGAGGCCGTGCCCACATCCAGCCTGGAGCCCCGGGCTGGCCCTGCAGTGGCCGAGTGACCGCAGGTCCCACCTGGGGGAAGGGCCCAGGACGGCCAAAGGGTATTTAAACCAAAGGGTATTTAAACCAAAAGGTATTTAAACCAAAGGGTATTTAAACCAAAGCGTGTTTAAACCAAAGTCTGCGGTAAGCACATGTCCTGACCCTACCTCCTCCTGGAGATTCTATCAGCTGAACACCACTAGAACTGTTACGGGTAGTTATATTTCTTCTTTTCTACGTCTTTTCTGTCTTTCTCTTTATGCTTCTTCTTCTAATTCCCTTTTCTTAGAGTTTTGAGTAACTTAAAATCAGATGGGTTTGGAATTTGCTAAGTTCAGTAGGCTAAATTAGTGCTTTGTAAAGTGTTCAATATTGATTAAATGCTGCTCTAAACTTTTGGCAAAGTTCTCGGATTTTCTGAATTGGCCAGTAAAATATTACGTTGTTTTAGCTTCTTGAGAATCTCTTGTCAGTATTTCTCCCTGGCATCTAATGCAGGATACATGGAAACTGTAAACTTTTCTAATAGTCTCATCAAATGATATTTTGGGGCCTTACGGATGTGACTACAATCCCCAAAGATTGTGTAATGGGGGAATATATGCATGTGTACATGTCTGTGTCTGCATATGTGACTGTGTGTATCTTCATTTTAATGTTATTTTATTTGTCAGGTATTATAGTTCATCTGTTATATTATTGCTATTGATCCTGAATGTATTGTACCCTGAGTGCTGATCCGTCATACCATTCATAAATTAATGAAGTGCTTTGATCCTTATTTTGCTTTAAAGTCTGTAAACTAAGTAGCATTTTCAATAGTTACAAGCTATTCCAGTAAATGTTGTTCTCGGCAATTGTCAACAACAGATTTGGCCTTATTCTAATGAATCACTGGCATATGTATAATTCTTGAAAGATTCTGAAAGTTCTGTTCTTGTCTTTCCTACCCTGCATCCCAACCTTCTGTGTAGTCCTGTTTTTGTAAGAGAAGATGAATTTTGTGCAGTTAGTTTCAAATCTATTTCCTTCAATTTTGTTGTTTGAATCACTGATGTTGGAGATAGATAACTAATCTCCTCTTCAAAATCTGCATTTTGCCATTAGCTTTGTTTCCACCTGACCGTATCTCTTGATGGATGTTCGGGATAGTGAGTAGATGGGGTCGACTGATGAGGCAATTAAAAGATGGTTTATTGTGAAATCAGTCTCACGGAAGGGTGAGACTGTAAGGTTGTTACATCCGTGCATGCCATCACATCACAAGCTGTACATCAGAAGTTGTTATAATTCTAGTTTCAATGCCTTTTATAAATTTCTTATCCAATCAGCTACTTCCACAATCTCACTAGCATTTTCATTAACTAATTATTAATTGCTATGTTTTACACTATTTTCCGCAATGTGTCTCTTTTTATCCAGTCATATAATTCTACAGAAACTCACTTCTGCTTTTTACCAACTCTATAAGAAGTTCTATTGCTAGATTTTGTTCTCTACTATCTTGCTTAAAATATTTATTTGCTTTACATGAGGCATATTCCTACTTGGTTAAAACTTATTTCTGCTTAAACGACAAATCTTCATTCTTATTTCATGTCTGTTTCACTATTCTGTTCTAGAGCTCCAAGCCTTCTCCAAGGTCTTAGGTCAAACACTGTACCTATCCATCTCTGTCTCTGAGCTTGTATGTTTGAGGCCTTGGAAGCTCTCTGTGTTTGCATTCCCCACAGACAGAGTTGCTTAAAATTGAGGTGAGAGCAGACAAAAGCATAGGAAGGTGAAGCAGAGTAGTTGAGAGAAGTTTCTTGACCAGGCATGAGAAACAGGTGATAATGGTGGATAGTTATAATTAGAATTGTTGCCAGCACAATATCTAAATATTACGAATGCAGAGTATGATTAACAACTCTATCATCTATTTCTACAGATTGTAATATGATCAGATCTTGATTATGAGACTGTTTAGTCATGAGCTTCAGTGACATCCCCTTGCTTTCTCAGCTTGGAGAAGTCTGTGTGGCTAGGTCTGCTTCATCTCAGATTAGGTCAATGATGCATGTCTAAACAATTGTAAATAGGTCAGGCTAGAAATGTACTGGTTTACATTTTTTTTGCCTTACAGAATTCATAAATGTGAAGCAACAAAATACTTAAAAAGTTACTTTAAGATATTATCTCCATGTTTGACTGGATCTTAGCTCTTTCACTCAGCCATCCAAAAAAGTGTTCCCAGTCTTCAACAATGACCTGCAGGCATCCCTGTGAGGAAGGGGCAGGGGAGGGGACGAGGAGGATGTGCACCCAGAAGCTGCCTGCAGCCTTGAAAGACCAGTTTGCGCAGTTGGTCCAGTCTCCAACAGTATTTTAAATTCTTTTGCAGGCCAGTGTGCACCTACAGTCAGTTACTAATATCTCTGTTCCCTCTTTCCTGGAATTCATTAATTATGTGACCATCCAAACATCTCCTGCTGCAATACTGACCTGGTGTTCTTTATCTAGGACAACTCATACTGCCCATCTGAGACAGCTGAATGGGAGAGGGAGTGGGTGTTTGGTGGGAGGCAGGAGGAATGGAAGGTCCTGATTATTTTTCATCACCATCACCAAAGGGAAGAGGCCCAGAGATTAAAGGGAAGGAGGCAAAAAACATAATGTATGTTAAAATCACAAATTTTAGATGCAAGATTTACACATCTTCACTCAGAAAACCAATTTTCCTTGATACAACTGACAAACTCTCCAGAAAATATTCACTGCTGAGCATCATCATCACTTCAGAAAGCACATACTCTTTCCCATGCTTGAAGATCATGACATCCCCCCTTTAGAAGACCAGAAATTTTTGTAATATGTATCAGTACAAATATTCAAAAAATGAAAAAAATTGAGTTAAACTCTTTTAATGTATAAAGCTTATTTGCATCTTCTTAAGCCTACTGTTCATAAAGAACACTGACAGCTACTGGATCAGGAAATTAAAGCACACGTACACTAGCTTTCTTGTTAGCCTTTTAATCCTCCTTTAAAGCAACTTTTGATTTCACTGTTTTTTCACAAGAGAGAAGTTAGGCATTTTAGCCTCATCTCATAAGAAACAACATGAAGTGTAAGGTTATACAAGTTAGTTTGCTTAAAATAGAAATTTATATTTCTGTAATATAAATATTCTGAGGCTCGGAAACAAAAAAGTTTCTGAGAGAAAAATCATCTTGACTGACAGCATAAGAAATTTTTCTCTTTAACTAACTAAAATCAAACAAAAAGTCTACATCCTAACAATGCCAGATAAATAAAGGAACTGGTCTTGAATCATGGCAGGACTTGAATCACTCCTCACAAAACCAATGTTATGTAAATTTTTACATAATGTTCCAATATGATTTTATCACCTTAAGTTATATTGATTTCTCTGCTAAATTTTTTCCCCAAATTCAGATGGCTAAATTCCTCAGGTTAAATCTTAATCCACTAGTTAATTCTCAAACATAGTGTGGTACTGCAGAACAGAAAATCTTTGCTCCATTTTGTTTTTTTTTTTAATTAGGTAGGCCAGCTAATTTGTCACTCCTGTTGTGTTCTCTGTTTTAGCAGCATCCTAAATTGGCAGATCTTGAAGACTGTGCTGTCATGTAAGGTTTCCTGTGGTACATATGTTTCTAATGTACAGTGCATAATTTTATGACAAGACACTTCAGTTGTTAAAAATGTCTGGAGCAAGATGTCTTTAAATAGTAGGCACTTTTTTGGTACATTAATTTTCTCACACTCAGAAGCAGAAAATGTAATAGTAGCTGTCATTTAGTGCAAAGCTCTGTTTACTTTTTAAAGCTATTTACAGCTTAAATGTCTTGTTCAAACTGATTAGCTATAGTAGGATTTAAAACTTTTCTATGACCTATTTATTACAGTTAATATGTTTTTTCTCAGACTATAGTTCATGAAATCTGTCCCATCAGCATTAGGACAAGTGTTAAGATTTTGTTTTGGTTTTTTTCTGGCTGCACCTGATAAATATAAGTCAGTGGGATTTTGAGAATGACTGAAATGAAAAACATAGCACCCTAACCTACAAGTAAGGCAGTGGCTGTGGCATTTGCATTTAATCCCTTCCCTTCACATTTACAAACAGAGAGAGCCAGAACATCTTCCCAACACAATACCTCAACAGTCACAAACCCATATCCTCATCTATAATTCATCTTGGCTAATAATATGCTTACTGACTGACACGATATCCAACAAGCCCTTCACAATGTGGAAGATCTAATTACAGAGGCCCTAACATTGTTACTCCACAACTAACAGATTGTTTAAGAAACATTCCAAACATGCAGA
The DNA here is from genome assembly GCF_037042795.1 of Molothrus aeneus. Lineage (NCBI taxonomy): Eukaryota > Metazoa > Chordata > Aves > Passeriformes > Icteridae > Molothrus > Molothrus aeneus. Next base: position 19,592,748 of record NC_089680.1, on the reverse strand, counting down.
GACATATATAAATAATAATAAAAAAATCCCAGGTTTTAATGTAAATGTAGACTAAATCCCCCTTCCAAGACAAGGTTGAAAAAGCATTAAAGGATGTAAAAATTCAGTGGAGAGAGGCTTTTTTACTATTCCTGTTGCAGACAATAGTGATCATTAAAATGTTGTTTCAAATGCCATAGACTTCCTTGGTAATATTACCTCAGTCTTTTCCTCCTATTTTGTCCTTTTTCTTCATGCAATCCAGGCAAGTTTTTCTGCATCACTAAAAGTCTCTGATACCCTTGAAGCGGAGATGACTAATTGATGTGACTAGGAAAAAGGGGAAGATCTAGTTGGGTTTTTTCCATGTCTTTAAATGCATGTTGTCCTTCTGCCAATCACTTTCTACCTTACTGTGAAAATTGAGCTTACTGGCTCTCAAATTGAGTTAGAAAATAATGCATTTCAGGAATGGCTTTTAACCACAGGATTGTAAAAGGCAGTTGACTATTATCTTTCCTCATATTTTACTCCTGAGATTGCAGAAGAGTTATTTCCTCTTATATACACATTTCTAGTTGACACTACCTCCTGTATCTCTGTACTGGGAAGATTTGTTGATTTACCAGTACTAGAAAGGAAGTACAGGCATCTTATAATCTAATTTACTGTTATTAATTACTGTGTTATGGCTGTCAACAGCATTAATGTACCATCCACACAATTTGGTGGAAGGGAGCAGGATCATTTGCACTCTCAGTCATGTCACTGTGTCAGAGGTTCTATGGACCTCTGACTTCCAGGAGACAACACTGAACAAGAGTTAGCCCTTTACGTACTGAACTCAACTGGTGTAAGAGTAGACAGCTGTAACTCTTCTTACAATAGGGCACCTGACACACTTCTTACAACCTGTGTCAGGCACATTCAACACCTTTGGCAACCAGAAAGTTTGCCCACGTGCATCTTTGTGTGTTTTTTGCATTGTTTTTAACTGAATTATCAAAAGCTGTTTCATGGCACACAGATTCCCAGACTTCAGCAAGTTTTCTATTTTACTTTTGAGTTATATTTTTCATTAAATAAGCAAAAAGCAAAACTGAAAGCACATATTTTTCTTTCTCTTTGTGTGGTGTATATCTAGAAGGAAAATGGAGCTATTCCTTTCAGGAACATGGGTCAAATTCAAAATGTTTTAGTCCTGCGTAGAATTAATACTCTTCTTTAGTCCTAGAAAAATAACCCAACTTTTTAGGGTACTGAGTGTCAACAGCTAGAGAACCAAAAACTTTCTGTAAGCAAAACTAAAATTATGTAAATCTGAGCCCAGTTTATTCTTTTGCTCAGAAAATAATGCTTAGCTGTGGATGCCAAAGGGTTTGCCAAAACTATCAGCATGCTTGGGCATGAGTTGTTAATAATCTTTAAAGAGCTCTTAGTGGATGTGGACAGATTTGCTGTCTGTCCACACGTAGGATTGCAGGAAAACTGGTTTCACTTTTTGAGTTGAAATGAAGCAATCAAGACAGCGATTAATGGCTTTTTTTTGTTTGGGTCAGCAGAAGTGTAATGAAAACACAGTAAAACAGCACAAGCAGAAACGGACATACATGACAGACTGTAAAGGAAGTGCTCCTTACTCCTACCTTAAACTATCTCCCATTTCCAATTTGAACAGTAATGTTGGAACAGAATATGCTTGAGAGGTAAAAAGGACTTAGGACAAGGACTTAGACTTCAGTGACTTGCAGTGTAATGACCACTTGCTACTTAGTTATCCTTATCTTGCATGGTGCAATTCTTTGGCTTAATTTATGCTGCAAATAGATTTTAAGTGACACACCAGTACACCTACATGTTGGAACTAAAACTGATGATGCCATGTTCAGCCAGCCATCCAGCATATGAGAGGCTATAGATTTTGACGAACTAATTCATTCCAGTCAGACTATTATTTTATCAGTTATTACTAGCCAGTCTCAAGAAACTTGTCAAAATGACACTGGACATGCTCACATAGGAATATTACTTGCTTTAGTTTTCAGACACATCGAACGTGAAGCAGAAACTCTGTGTACAGAATGCTTGCACTTGGTTAAGCATTTTCCTAACTTGAATGAAGATTGAGATGCTCTGACAGTTCAGAAAAGTGCAGTGTCAGTTCTGATCCACCTGTCCTGACTCATGTTACCAGTTAGATTACACTTATTTTTTTATATCATGAATGTTACCTTTGATCTAGGGTTATTTTGCATTGGCCTGTGAAAAAAAAAAAACTTAATTAAAAATACTGTTTTGTATCTGACTGAGATTTAGCACGTGTCAGCCCAGTTCTGTGTTTTGTCACTAGGCATGAATGGAAATAACATGAGGAAAACTTTACTTTTCATCTAGAAAAATTAAGGTTTTGGTAAATTTCATTTGAGTTTTTTTATCTAAAGATAAATGTTTTAGTTTAACTTCAGCTTGATTTCAATCAGTGAGTCTACATTTAATTTTTGATTACCCAAAGTGGTGGTCTTTGATCTAAGAGATCAGTTAGATTATATATGTGGAACTTCTTAACTTAAGGGAAGGGATGTTCAAATCCTCCCACTAGTCTGGCATTCATTCAGGCACCTGAAAAGAAATTATTCAGATACAAAGGAATTACCATGTGAATAGTGTTTCCACACAGTTTCTGCATATGCTGTCCTGCATTTTTATCAAGACTGCAAATATAAACCAGCGTGAGAAAGCAGGTGCTATTTTCCTCTGTCTTTTGAGCATTAGTCTTTCCCAGCAGTAAGCTCTATGTGCTAACGGCCACAGCAAGGCACTCTAAAACCAGAATCTTTTTAAATTTTTTTTAAGGTCTGGGCCTTTTGATCCAGTTTTAATTAAGAGGCAGAACTTTTAAATGAGAAGAGGCAGAAAGCAAAAGCATATGATTCTTAATATTTTTAAGAGCATTTTGAGGCAAATGTAGTATAGAAGGAAGAATCTAAAAAGTTTCTAAACTATTACAATGTGTCAGTTTGTCTTCACAAAGTTTTGTTTGCACAGAATGTAGAAATGAAATACCTTTGAATTATTTCTGACTTTCAGTAACTCATCCATATTCACTTATTATCTCTGTTTCAAGGTCATTTATACTATAAGAAACAAAATATTTTCTTCCTCGTGTAAGTCAAAAAGCATAATAGAAACTATTTAATTGTGGTTAATAAAAATTACCATTATTATTATTAAAACAGCCATTGACTTGAAAATAATCCTGTCTCTTCCATGGAATTACTCAATGATCATTAAGTTACATAATCAAACCATACAGGGTATAGTATGTCTGTTGCACAAGGCATACACCTAAACATTTATAGGTCATTCAGCTAAAATTAAAAAACAACAAGGAAACCAAACAAATAAAAAGAACAGAAAGAAAAGAGGAAAAAAAAGAGTGAGAGAGAGAAAACCCCATGGAATTTTTTTTAAAACCCCCACAAACAAAAAACAACTGTAAACTTTTGGGGAGAAAAACTTGTCACCTAAGAGTGGAAAAATAAAAAAAATAAGACCAATACCAAAAGTAAGGGAAAATGAGAAACTGCTAGTGAAGTTAAAAAAAGTTAAAAGTTAAAAAGGGAAAGCTAAAAGCATTTATTTACACACTGTGAAGATAAATGTAAACAAGAGAGAAAGAAAAGGCAAAACAGGGATGTCCAGTGGTATGCATAGGATCACAAGAACAGTAAGTGTTCCTAATGCCTGTACATAGTAAGATGCTTTGTTGTGCTGCAGTCATTTAGATTTCATCGATCTGGAAAAAAAGATGTAAAATTCAGCCTGTCAGGCAAATAGCATTTAATCTCTTATAACCTTACCTGGATTGTCTTTGCTTTCACCCATCACCAGTCATAATCAAGTGTCACATCATTAATACAAGAAGCAGTTTTCATAAGTATTGCTGCACAGCAAACATAAAATATGATTGGAAGTAATTACGTTTATCCTGTTAAAGTAACTTGGGTATTTCTTACATTCAAATACTGAAAACTCAATGTTTAGATTAGATTTGCAAGTGCTTTACAATCAAGTCCTGTGCTGGCATCACAGTGCTGAGGTAAACAAAGTCCTAATGAAACAGAATATCCATTAGGTACTTTCCCAATCATGATGTTTGGCAATGAAAAGAAAAGGTAAAGGTAAATGCTTGAGAAATTAACAATAAGTGAAAAGGTGTAGAAGTAATAAGCAAAAAAGAGGAAAACAATGTCTCACATATAGGCAAGGTTTTGCTGTATAGCATGTCATCAAGGAACCTATAATAGCTGACAGGTGCATACAATAAGGGAAAGGAATTTCAGTAGAAAAAACACAATTTTTTTCAAATTTTAATTTGTTAAACCATTGGGGGAAAGAATACTTATGATGAATGTAGAGCAAAGATCTGTATGCAGATATAGGATAACTAAAGAGAATTTGTTCCTTAAACACTGTAGTTTCAAGCTTTTGAAACTGAATCCTCGGTGTTTGAATTGACAGTTCAAATAATTCAGTTATTGACAACTGAATTATGAAATTCATAGTGTACATTATGAATGTACATTTCATAATGTACATTATGAAATGTACATTTCCACTGCATATGACTTGTCAGACAGCAACCTAATTTCAGAATAGATTGAAAATAGTTTCTTCAGAATAGCTGCAAAAACCCAAAAAATAACTGAGCTTAAGAAAATCAGCTGAAAGACATTAAAATCATGTTGTATTTTCTCAGTGCATACAACCGATCTTATAATATGTCTAGGGTGGTAGCAAACAAAGGAGAGAAGCTTATGACCAGTAAGATTCTTCATGGCACAAAGAAAAAATAAAAATTGTCTCCATTACACTAACCCCTACTTAAATAAAAAAAAATAAATGATCACCATAACCTGAAAAACATGCATAGATTAATTTCTTCCAAAATTAAAGGGAAACCCCCATATTTTCCTGTTTGTAAACCAGTAGTTAAAGAGTACATACTACATCATCAGATAAGCCAAAAAGAACTATGAAAAGCATGAAAAACCATTGAAGTCTTTAGTGTTTTCACTGAGAAAGGGGAAACTAAGGTTCATGTACCTGCCCTATCTTGCACTTAATTCTTGTCACGAGGAAGCTAATCTTTACTTTATTCACCTTCATATAATGAAGTTGACTTGGCTTGAGTGAAAAACTATTTTTTTTTTGAAACTTGAAATATTCATAAATATTGCTGCAAAATTTAGTTTTTCATAGATAGAAATCTGTTCATTAGTCATTCTCATGTGGAAAATTCTAATCAGCTCTGCTTGTGTACATTGATTGCCAGTTAGCTTCAATAGCTGTAGAATTGTACTTGAAACATTGTTACTCAGTAGGAATATAATTGGTGAAATAAGAAAAATTAAAAGCTGGTAAATAAAATCAGTTGTAAAACCTCCAAAAGTAGGACCTGGGAAAGCTCCACTGAAGCCAGTGATCAGATAGAATGTTTTATCACTTAAATGTGAAGTAGCCATTAAAAAATTAAGCTCCATTGAGTCTGCCCTGTTCAACAAAACATTCATTCATGTGCTTAATTTTTGTCTCAGAGGAATTGACATATATGATAAATATTTCTGGAATTTTAACATGAACAGGAACGAAACACTCTGTTGACGTGGGTATTTTAATATTACATAATGCCATTATGGCTTTGGTATTGAAAATGGGAAATTTGCAGTTTCAGGTTAGGAAAAAAATAGTAAACTCCCCAAAATATTATAAGGCAGTATCCAGAACATTGCAGAACTTTCTATGGCGTTTTAATCAGGCATATAAATTAGTTTATAGGCTTCATAGATATCATCTATATCCAAGAAATGCTATTTTCATATTTTCAAAAATCTGTTAGCTTGCGACACAGGTGAGCAAATTTATTTATATGCATTAGCATTTTCTGCCCAAAATTGTCATACCTCCTTGACATTTAAACAATTTACATCAGCCAAAGATATGACGCAAAATAACCATTCATTATTTCTCTTAACTGGGCATGGGGGGGGAAACCACAATAATTTCTACAGGGCAGCTGAGTTTCTGAAGAATTTCCAAAACCCACAGAAAGTGCTCCCTTCAGTCACTTTTTCTGAACGGTTCCTTGCAAAGGCATGCAAGCTTTGTTGAGCTACTGAAGTATATTACCAGAAATTATAGTGTCACATATTAAAAAAAAATAGGGAAAGAGTACATTACTAATTCAGAATTAGAACTTTTTATAAAACCAATATTAGAACATCAGAATTTTAGCAATACACTGCTATACACAGTTCTGTAGCTCATTATTTTCTACACATAGCCACTTTAAAACCTTTCATATGCTTCTAATATATCACTTAGCATTACGCAATTGCTACTTCCTCTTCAGTTTTAAGACAACTAAGTCTTTGAACTCTTAAAACTACACTGTTCTGGCAATTTTTATAAAACCACATGGAATGCAAACTATTTTTTGCTTACCAGGTCACAAGCATTAAAAAAGTGAGCTTGCTACAATTTCTTCAACTTAAAAATCTTTTATGTTACTGATGGGTCAGGCTTAATCTTTGTTTTTCAAGTGTTCTTGTCAGATAAGGTAAAACATAGGAACTTGCATGGTATGCATATTTGCTACAAACTCTGTTTACTACAAACTCAATACAAAGTTGAGTATTGAGTCTTTCCTCCCTACAGCGTACATGAATGCTTTAGGGAGGAAAGAATGAGATATACATGGAAGAACACTAGGCAAGAATTGTGAGGTTATTTTGCTTGTGTTTCACTCTGTAAAAAGTATTCAAAGCATTGACAAATAGAGTCAATATTAGAAATAATAAAGTCTGCAGATATTTACCTATATAAAGCATCTGTGATGAGCAGTGTACACTTTTTTGTTTCATGTCAATGAAAACATTTTGAAGTTCCTTTTCTTTCTGTTTCTTGCCAGAGAAATAATAAAGTTCACAAGGAAAAAAAATCCACATTAAAAATAAATTGCTTTTGATAACTGTTTAGATGAAAAAGGCAAAAAAGCAAAAAAGACACTACTGCCGCTGGTATTTCATATAACTGTTGAAAATGGAATATTATAGGTCTTGTAAAGGGAAAGGTACATTATCAGTGCAGGTAAAGCTCTGGCAAGGCACTGAGAAAATAACTGCTCAAGCTTTCTGATTACCAGAGCTTTACTTTATAAACCTTCAGATTAAATTTAGGACCTGCTGTTCATTAATGATGAATGAAAGAGAATTCAACATTAGGCCTATACTCTTGTTATTTCATCATCCAGAAATGATCACTCACTTTTGCTGAACTTTATCTCATATCCTGTTACATATGACTGAATTTAAATTTGTAACTGGTTTTTGACTAAATATTGCAAAGTAAAAAATTCTCCATTCAGATTTGTTTGATATAATATTTTAAATTCAAATGAAGTCCAGAAGATGACCTTGGCACAATCTCTTGAGAAACAATCCAAGGCATGGAAATAGTCTAGGGAACTGCGATAGTACAAAATGCAAAAGGCTGCAGGCATTGCATGGGATGATGACAAGAAAATCAAGACCAAAAGGAGATGATGCATTTCAGATGAAATTTTTTCAAGTAATAGCAAAATACTGGCAAAAGGTTGAAGGATTCCTAAACATAAACATATTACACACTTTCAGATCAAAGAATATTGTTTCAATGGTTGCAAAGAATTCAACATTTGCATTAGGGAACATTTGCAACTTGGGGGAAACCTTGCTGTTTTAATACTTTGGTAATGCCAAAGTTTTGCAAACAATTAAACATGAAAGAAATACAGTACATTGAATATTTATATAACATTTTTATATTAGAAAGATGTTTCTCAACATAGACATCAAAAGAAAATATCAATAGTTGCATTTAATCATTCTTTCAGGATCTTATTAGTGAAAAGTATTATAGTTACAGTTAATTTCACATGTTTTCTTAGTTGCATTTGTAAAATCTGTCAATTTGAAACAGCATTTAAGCAAGTTATACTTTATCTACTTTGTGTATATATTGAAAGAGAAAGGCAAATTACATCAGAGGTATAAATAGTAAATAATGATACTACTAATAGTAAAAAATGATACTACTAATAATTTTAATGGATCACAAAATATTTTCATTTGTGTATGTTGTTCCTTAGGACATATGATAGTGTCTGTAAATTGGACGCAAAATTGAAGACATATTGGAATATCAAGGAATTTTTTGATATCACTAGTAATCATGATCTAAATCCTTTTTAAAAACATACCAAGTGTTTTGTCAAAATTAGCCATGATTTCTCTTACAATAACTCTTCGAGAAAAGTTTAAGACTTGTCTATAATGTTTGGGTAGCTTCTTCTAATAGCCACTTTTCTGCACAGTGATGGATTTCTTGATAAGAAATATTATGTTCATGATGACAGTAACTAAATGGAGAACTTAGGGATTGGCTTCTGTCATACTGATATGTGCATTTTACTGAATATTAATAGTAAAGAACATCAGTTTCCACTTGTCAGTTCTTTATTTATCAGTGTCTGATTCAAGACTATCTCCTTTTAGAAGGTTGGTCCATGGAGGCAGGTAAAGTCAAAAGAATCTGGGCTTGAATTTTCAAAAAGCACTCTAGTACTAATCACTTTAAAAAAGACCAGCTCAAAATTAACAAAAAGCAAGGCAAAAAACTCTCTATGCCAAAGAGATTATGAGATTATGAGGTTAGTGTATATACTTTTGGCTTTAAGCCCTCTTATTATTCTTTTCCATATTTAAAACATGATAGCAAGATCCTATAAGCTGGATACAGTTTTCAAAGAAAAAAAATGAATTAACTTGAGGGATATACTCTAAGGCAAATGTCAATAGACTACATGTAAATAAGTAAATATTTACTTGAAAAATAGTTAGCATGGAATTAAGTATGATGGCCAAGGGCTACCCATTGAATCAAGGAGAAAGGAAAATGGAAAATATAGATTGATTTCTGATATAATATCATTTATTCTGTCCATGTCATGCATTATAGTAATAAAGAAAACACACCTTTAAATCATAGAATCATAAAATAGAGTTGAAAGGGCTCACAAGTTTCCTTAAGACCAAATTCTGTCCCTGTTGGGACAACCCAAATGAAAGTCCATACTATACAGTATTCAACTCCAAAAGTAGTTGATGTCTTGGCTTTTCACCAGCTAAGCTTTGAAAACATGCCTTTTCTTTGTGACTCGAGTAGTGCACTTTTAGTAATTTGATAAAATGATGTTTCTGCACAAACTCAGAAGATGACAGTGAGTTTCTTCTCTGCAGAGTGAGTTTCAGTCCCAGGTCTGCTGCTCTTCTCTCTCTATCCTCACCAGCCAGCACAGAACAGTAGGTAATCTACTGCAGCAACGCCCTAGTAGCAGATATCTCCCCTTTGAAAGAAGGGAGTTTGACATTTAGTATTGCTATTGGTGGCAAATGCTTCTCTGTCTTAGTCTAGTTAAGGACTGGCTCTTGCTTGGGTTAGTTTGTTTTATCACAATTGAAGCCTTAAAACAAGAGTCTCTAATTCAAGAAAACCTTCCAGAGGAAGCCAACTGAGACAGAGCAGTTAGCCCGTGTGCAGAAGATAATGCTCTAATTGAAACTGTATTACAGCTATATTGTGTGGTTAATTAACTGTGACCCATCTTAATTTTTTCCAATCCACCTGGCAGTAACCAAATGCTGGCTTCTGGAATTCTTTGACATTTTCATAAAAATATATATGGAAGTTGAAGTACAGATTTCTCTGTGACAAATGTTGTTTGTGTTTTATTTTTATGTTGTATATTTGTATATGTTATATGTCAAAATACATGGTTTCAGTATTTCAAGGTAGTAGCATTTCTGCAATGTAAAAAACCTGTGATCTATTCTAGAGAAAACAATCCCCATTATTTACTATGACTCTGACTGTACATTAACTTCACTTAATGTACGCTGTCTAGAAATATATGACAGCATTGCTTTGCCTGTTTAAAAGTTCTGCTGAAAGGCTACAGATTCCAAGCTCTCTCATTTGAAAAGGAAAATAGCCAGAGTTTTGCATCTGTGTCCTTGTATGACTCTTTAACAAAATGTTGTTTCAAACAATACCACAAGACAATAACTTAATTATTTCAAACAATAAAACTCCCTATAAAAATAGCATTTTCTAAAACTTCAAGAAACCGCAGTTTATTTTTAGTTCTGCCTGGTGAATTATGTTTTAGCCTTTAATAATTTTATTAATTCAACAGGCGCTCAACCTACGTAGTAGCCCTAGGCAGCCCTGCATGACCAGTTAGTTAGTTGGACCAGATGACCTTCAGAGGTATCTTCTGAACTCAGCCATTCTGTAATTCTGCAGTACGTATGAATGGTTTAAAAGTCATTGAGTCAATATAGGAGCAGGATCATGTTCTTGTCTTACCTTGATTTCTTTGATTTTGATTTTCTACTTTCATAATTAGAATGGTTGTTAGATGAGCCTGTTACTTATTCTCTCTTTTGCAGCCCCTTTTACTTGCCTCTGTCTGGTTAATCTACTTGAAGGGAGGGAGCTCCTTCAGTGCTAGATGTTGTTTTCCTTTGACAAAATACTCAGTGGATAAATGGTTTAGGTTTTAGAAATATTTTTAAAGTGGAAGTGTTCACCTACCTGCTTACTTTAATGAACAGCTGCATCTCTGAATACTTTGCATATCAGTCTTGTTGAAAGCTTGAAAGAACATACAAAAATGCATAGCATTCATCATTTTAATACAATAATAGGAGTGTAATGAGAATAAAATGCATAGCATGTTTTTTTTCATCAGAAGTGTGTGGGAAAATGACTAGGGGTAAATCAGATAGAACTAATTTATACTCACACTCTAACAGAAATTATAACTGTATGAAAATTATAGGGTGAAATGCAATTGCCATCCTCCAGATGGTATATGGTCAGCATGCCCAACCGCAATGCCACCTGCAGTACATCCATTCAGCATGCCACGCACAATATAGCCTAAGGGGGACAAAAAAAGGGTGGAATGGAGTGGAGAGACCATGACCAGTCTCTGTCAAAACCCTTGCAGAGGAGGGAACTCAGTGGTACCTTGTAGCTGATAAGGTGCATAGCAGCTGTTCAAGCAAAGAAGAAAGATTTCTTGCTCTTGAACCAGGAGCTGTGGGAAGATCACACATGCCCACCTTCATCCCAAAGGTTATCTCAGATGTACTGCTGATGTTACCCACCTCCAAGGTATGACCACCCACCACTTAAGATGCTGTATAGCTAGATTCACTCAAGCTTCATCTAAACATAAAAATAGTATAAAAATAAGTTAAAAATTGAGAGAAGTTAGAGAAGAATCCATAGTAACTCCTGGGATCAGTTAATGGTCTGTACCTATCTTCTCTCCCATAGGAATGGCTGGGGGGTATGAACTGTACTCTACATGTGTTGATTGATTTTCCCAAGCCAGTTTTTGTTAGGGATTACAGTTTATCTGTATATTGCTTTGAATGTGTTTTTTGCAGCCAGATACTGTCACTGGCAATCTTAAAACCTTAACTTGTCAGAATTTTCTAATATATTAATAAAGAGTGTTACTCCATAAAGTGTTAATTGTGAGCCCTTCAAGGTTTTTTAACAGTTGCTGGCAGGAATAAGTCTCCACTTGCCTATAGAGACCCAGAATGGAATCTCTTGCTGTTGGCATGGTTCCCTGAATCCTTCCTTTTGCTGACAGATCAATTTAAGGTGTGGAAATCCAGCAGAGGGGCCTTCTGTTTGCACGTGGCCCTGAACAAGTCAGCTGAACCAGCCTCCAATCCAACAGGACTGCTCAGAGAAAGATCCCCATAAAAGGACGTTGCCTAGTTGGGCACACGAGTCTCAGCTTTTCTCTGGCACTGACAGGCTAATCAAACACAAATGCTTTGAGAAAATCTCTACTTTCACATGGCAGAGGTGTTATTATAAGGACAGACAAAGAAATAATCTCCATCTATTTCAATTGTCCTCAAGCATAACAACTGTGACAAGAAGAATTCTGGATGAAGGAAGAAACAACAAGCAAAAACAGAAACAGAAAGGAAAAAAGGAACCACAGCAAAAAGCAAGTTTCAAAATTGGAATCCCTTTCTGAATCATTAATATTGGAAAATTAGGGAAACAACAATTTATGAAAACTAGTTCTTACTTATTGCAAGGAAAGGAAATATTTTATGCTTTTGAAGGAATCCCACAAAGACATTCTTCTTTCTAGAATGCTACACTTAAAATGGTTAGCATTACTAGTTTCAGTTACTAGGTTTTTATAAAAGAACAGCAGATAAAAATATTGGCAATACCTACAAATACAAAGGAGGTCAACATTGATAACAGAACCATGCACATATCAAACAAATCAACACATCACAGGAGGTCCCTCACAATGAATGAGCTGGCTTGCCTAGTGTCATATCCCTCTCACTATCTTACACTGTATATCTGAGGGTTTTATCCTCAAAGTGGCATAACATAACAATTCATCATCTGGAAAAGGTTTTACCCAGCTTATAATGAATTCCTTTTTTGCTTTACTGTAATTGTAGCTGTTGGCTTCAGAGACGAGCACTTAAGGTCTTATTAAACTCCAAAGCAAAAAAATCTTGCTAGCTGTATTAGCTTTAATATTATGAGGTTAATTATTTAACATGGGTCACTTGGAAAATGCCAACATACGTGACACTAAGAAGTATTTCTTACTATTCACTTTTCGATATTATAGGCAAGAAAGAAACTTTAAAATTTTATTTCAAGTAAATGAATGCCAAACTAAAGAATTTGTGAAAGACTTTTTATATAATGAAAAAAATACAAAGAAGGAAAAAATTAACAAAATATATTTTCTGTCAATCATGAAAGTACTGAAACCAGATATGACATTTTTGTAAACATCTTAGTCAAACCTCAACAGTTGCTAATGAAATCATCTCATTTCTAACTTAATTGCCTGACCACATCATTGTTATCTGCTGTATTTGCTATTTATACTAAGTGGTCTTTTAGATAGCCGATACTAAAATGCCCAAGATGAACAGCAAATTCAGAAATACAGAACTTTGCACAATAGGAAAGCAGGCATGAAAAAACATCAAGAGGCAGAAATTTCTTGCTGTTTGGTAATGGAGGACAGTCTTGTACACTGCAGGAATACCGAGCATTTTCCAAAGTACTAATTGGGCAAAGTGCACAGGTGAATGTCCCCATGATTTAAAAAATCTTATGTGAATGAGTGCAGACAAGGACAAGTCTGCTCATTCTAAGACTTGTGTACATCGTGCATCTGAAAGCAGCATTTTGATGGTTTCAAAATTTGCATTTAAACAAGTTAGATAATGCTATTCCTACTACCAAACAGGGGCTGTAGTATCCAGTTTGGACTGATCAGGTCACCCTAGGCAAGACCTATCAAGTCATAAATAGAATAGTCTGAAACATTCCATTAAAAATTCAAGACTTAATCACAAATATCTGTGAACACATACAGTTTTCTACTCCACATTTTGAATAAACCAAATGGATATCAAGAAAAAAAGAAAGATGACACTTAAGACTTACCTAATTAAATTGTCAATATTTTAATACTGTTTTAAGGATTTTCTCAGTACATTGCAAACATCAATCAAGCCTGAACTATGTCAAATTATTATAATAATAAAAAAAAATCAAAAAACCAAAAATCAGTTTAAAAAAAGATCACAAGAAAACCACAAAGAAAGAAGTCACATTCACCGCTACAAGGAATTCAAGGTTGAGAAAATATTTAAAATTCTCTTTGTTTGATGCAAAATCTGCAGGACAATGCCTCTTCACTGATTTAATGCTGCATGCATGTGAGAGGAAATACTGACATTAATATTGACACTATCTAGATGACTCTAGTGCAATGTTGTTAGAAAAATAAAAAATTTTAAATACTAATATTTTCTTCCCTTTCCCGATATATTTTAAATTAAGTCTTACTTCCCTTCTTTTTTTCTTCCCTTAAACTAACTTCTTCTGCTTAGCTATTACGTGAAAGTCTGGTTTTGCTTTTTAAGACTCCCCAGATTCCTGACTAGATCATCCTTCCCGCCTCTTGGTTGTGCTCCTCACAAATGTACAGTGAGGATAGTGTGTAAAATTCTCCATTCTTGTAAGCACCTTGCATTTCTCTGCTCTGTCTCCTTCTTAACTTCCAGTCATAAAGTTTTCCAGACAACTGTGTGTATCCTAAGTGACTCCACCTGAATTGTGGCCTTATAATTTGCAGAATTTTTTACATATTTCAAAATTTTTATTTGGCGAAACTTTACCCAGGGTCATATACACCATAAGGCATATCAGTACAAAATTCAGATAAGTCAGTTAATGTTTTTCATTGCAATTTAATCCCTGTGACCTGATAGAAAATATTCAGTAACGTCTTTAATTTCTTCTTTTTACACTTATTTCTCCATCTCTTAGCTACTTGCATGTATCCTTTTGTTCCTGAAAACTTGGAATGTTCTCCCTCAGATGCCCTAAATTCCCAATTACTTTAAAAAAATCCATTGCCTATCAAAAGTACTGACCAACTGTACGTTCAAAATTTAATATAGGATACTACATTCCTGTAAAGCTATAATGAATGTCTAATTTTTCTGATTAATATATTCTTAAGTGAAGAGTTTAAAAAAAAATTAGGAAAAGGAGCAACTGTATTCTAGAAAAGGAGCAAGATACTGCTAAATACCTGACTCCTTCTACTTTTTCTCCTAACTTTCTTTCTATTTTCCTTATCTACATGCTAAAATTAATTCAGAAACCTGAGGCATATTGAAAATTATTAAAAATTCCTGCTTCAGTTTGCTGTATTATTTTCTATGTTAGTTTTTTTTCCTCATCAATCAGACTAAACTAAAATATTTAATGTGAAAATATAATATTTTTAAAAGTGATTTATTTATTCTACTTATGAACCCTATTTATTAATCAGAATATGAGATACTTTCCTAAGTGGGCTTGATAGATACTTGCATTGACAAAACTTTCAAAATTTTAAGAAATCTGTTTTGAATGACCTCTTCTAAAGATTACTTGTGTATTAAAATATCTTCTTGTAGCATCTTGTGAAAATGGAAATTTGGTCAAAACATACATAATATTTCAAAAGCAAACCTCATGTGACACCACAGATAACTCTTTTTTTCCTCTTCAAGTGGAAGAGTACATGGGATTTGACTGTGGTATTACACATCAAACCTATGAGTTTTGTTAGTTCCCAATAAGCCATTGCATTTAGAAATTCTAATATGTCTTATTATGTGTGAAGCAGAGAGTGGAATATGTAAATTGATGAATAGATTTGAAACAAGATCTTTGCATGTTGCCTCTAAGCCTTCTTTCAAAATCAGTATTGCAGAGTTTCAAATAGAGCAGTGGAATAGCTGGTTCCCTGAATGAAAACATAGGTTTGATTAAGTTGCTAATTTTATAGGAGCATATTCTAGATCCAACAATAAAATGTAGGTACAGCTCTTTAAATGTGCTTGAAACTCATCTTGCCAGATCATTCCTTTAGTCTGTTGAAATCCACACTTCATTGCAAATGGGTTTGTCTTTGGGTAAGGTCTTTCTATTCAGCTTTTCCACCATTTTGAGGAAAATGAACATTTCTTTGGGTGTACATCAATTGTGGGTTTTTTCAGTGGCAGCTTTCTATATTATGTAAACATATATGTGAATGTATTTCTTTGGAAGAGTTAATTATCTCACTGGGATAAATTTATTCCCAGTGTGAGTGACATTTCTTTGTTTTCTATTTTAAAGATATGTAGAGCTCACTGAAAGCAGAGTCAAAAATAGTGTAAAGGGAAACCTGTGTCTATATTAAAAAAATCATATAGAAGTCAAGACATCTGCCACAAATAAAGACAATTCTTTATGAAACTTCTGTTTGAAGAGGACCAGACAAAGGAGACTTTATTTGTAATTTCTTTACTATATTGTAAATTATGTCTGAGGGAGGGTAGTAAAATATTTCCTTACTCGTTTAGTCTGTGATGTAGGAAGTTGTGTAACCACTGAGCCTGACGTCACTTTCCTTGTAGTATGATATAGAAAATGACATCTTAATATCTGGACAAAAGAAATCAAGTACAAGCCTCTTAAGCGCTTAGGATAATTAAGAATATTTCATATAGGGTTATCTGTCAAGCATGCGTGAACCTCCAGCTCCCATGCAATCTACATTTTCAGTGGTCCTATGTTTGTTTTTACTGCATGTAGCATATTTCCTATGGTTCTCAATGGGTGCAGTGCTTGCAAGATGCCCCTTAGGAGGTGTGGGTCAGTGATGAGCAGAATGATCTAATGTAACTTTCTAAATACATGCATAGCCTTTGTGAGAGAAGTTGAGGGTCTTAGCCAAACAGAGGTTCTGGCTGGTTTTAATTCCCTGGAACTCCTGTTATACTCTGAGCCTAGAAAAATATTTTCCCTATGAAATGGCATTTTTAAGTGTTTTGGTGCTTTGCACTCTAAAATGTTTACAAATGTTTCACCTACTAACTCTATTTGTGCTCCTTCAAAACACCAACACCTCTGCTTCTGTCAACTCCAGTAGAACATTGAAGCAATAACTAGCAAAATCTCTGCATTACCTTACTCTTTTAGCAAGAGAGCATTAACCTATGAAAAAGAGGAAATTCTGTTCGGAAATTCTTCATTCCATTGTCTTGGGCTTACTCAGATTTGCTCTTGCTGACACAGATCATAAAGTGAAATTCATGACACACACATAATTGGATGCTATGCTTTTTATCAAGATGTGTTATACTTATTTATGCATTTAATAATTTAAAACTACTGAAAAAATAAGTAGAAAAATGCTACTGATGAAGTGGAGCAAGACAGTGAAGATAGTGTGGACTCAAACTTTCCATATGGAAGTGCATTTCCTGGTTTTATTTCAAAGTCCACAGCATTAACACACACAAAGCTCCTCTTTCATTTCATTTTTGATACACCAAGCACTTCATTACTCATCTTTTTTCTACATGAAACATTGTGAAAATAAGAGAATTCAACACTTCTGATGAGCAAACAAAATCCTGCATTAACCTCCAAATACTGCACAAAGACTGCATAGTCTAGACTGAAAATTTAACAGCATTTCTGTAAAGCTATTCCAAATAGATGCTCATCAATACAAATATAAGCATGATACAGAGAAGTATCAATTTGAAATGCATTAAGAGCAATATATTTAACGTGTCTTTGTCATAAAGTTTCAGTGGGTCACAAGATATGTACCAGTTACTGGCTACCAAGCAGACTAATTAAAGAACTGTAGTAAAGTAAGTCAGAATTTAATAGCTTTACTGATGAGTAAAACCATGCATACTTTTAATGCTGAAAAAAAGGTGAAATTTTCAATAGGACTCTTTCTTCCTTAATAGCCTGAATTTTAAATTGAAAATTATCTGAGCAATTAAATCCAATGATTTCTCTATTAGAATTCAGTTCCTAAATATTTTTAAAAGGGCATCTAGGTCCTATTCCTGTAATTTTAGTGCAAATAAAGATAAGCATAAAATGTAACAAAAGCGAAAAAAAAGAGAAACAAGGGTATGTTATATTTAAATTACAAAAAGAGAAACTTTTCAGAAATGCCACATTACTAGTTCAGTGGCTATGTTTCTAAAACACTCTGTAAAACTACAGATTAGGAATCATGAATTCAAAACATGTTTTGTATGAGAATATGGAAATCGGGTTTGAGCTACCTGGCATGGATTTTCCAGTTCTTTTACCTTGAGCCTACTACAGAAATTGCAAACACACTTTATGAAAGTTTGTCACATCACCATATCTTTCGCTTTTCCTTGAAATAGTTAAAGCTACCGCAAGTTAGCAATGCTTTTATTGTTTCTGTTCACCTTTCTCTGAGCTAAGAGTGACAGCCCATTGTCCTTGAGAAGAGTCCAGGCCTGATTCCTGACTAGGCTTTAAAGCAAAGATATTGCTGTGCAAGAACTCAAGTATTATGTATACCAAGCTGCAATCTTTAGCTTGTAAAGATAAAAAATAAAAGCCATATTACTTGAAATGTACCATATGTCAGAGATGTATGAATTATCAAGCATGATCTATTAAATCTGAAGAAATGTAAAGCTGTGAGAAACAGAAATGAGAAGAAAGGCTTTAAAATGTCTTACCTGACAAAATAATGTTTCAGAGAAAGGTGAAGTAGTGAAATCACTTTGAGTTCTTCAGAGAAGCAACAATGATCAATTTACTCTGATTTAAAAAAGCATTATCCAACAAAGATTTTTTTCTTTCAAATTACCATTATAAAGGAGCTAGATAGGTTTTCAGGCCTCTTCTCTTTTTCTTTTCAAAGAAAAGTCCAGCTAGGCTTTTCTTTCTGTAATGACAGCAATTAAATGCAGTGTTTCAAAACACTCATGCTGTTGCTAGATTTAGCAATTGAAGAAATGGTAAGTGTAATAATCATCATTAATTAAAAATAAAACCATTAAAAATGAGGCCTCTAATGAAAAAAATAAGGAAGCGTTTAAATCAAGGAATGGATGAGGGGAAAGAAAAGGCAAAAACCCACAAATACTAAAACATGCTTTCATTTTTAATATAAATACTGATGATAATTTTTAGGCAAATAGTGGTAGCCAGTAAAACTTGATATAGAATGCTAGCCATTTATACTTTGAGTTTGTTAACACAAAAGTTATGGTTGTGGTATACCATTAAAAAATTAAAGGGACAGCTAGAAAAAGGGAATAGTGTAATCATACACTAGATGAAACATTAGGTACAGAGGAAACTAAGAATGATGGTTCAGAAGAATACAATTATACTTTATTTTGCAAGTTTCTATTTCTATTTTCTGAGACATATTTGCAGGCAAGAACTCAAAGAACCCCTAAGCCTTTCCTTCTTCCTCTTATTCAGTCAAACATATGGCATGTGCTGTTCTGATGAAATATTTGCACTAAACAGAATGTAAGTACAAACCATGCAGTGATGAATAGCGCTGTCTTTCTTGCAATTTCTTTTTTTTACATCAGGAAATTCTAAATACACTTCCCCCTATGTTATCAAATCACAGAATAACTGGATTAATTTGGAGTTGCAGCAATATCAGAGCAGTCACTAATTTTGCACAGAAAATAAATAAATAAATCCCACAAAGGCTTGACACTTTTCCAGCTCCTGAAATAATGTATTATTAAAAACAAATTATGGTGTGTCAAACTGCATCGTATTATGATGTGATGTGGATGTAAAGCAGACATAAATCCTAGACTTTGGGAAATAAATTTATGATGTGCTATGTAGCTTCATGTCATGAAATGAAGTCACAAAATTATTTTTGAGTGTATTATTGGAAGCAGCTTTATTTCCCTTCAGTATCATTTAAATTCTCAGCTGAGCAAAACTTATTCAGGAAAGGATTCTGATTCAGAATGAGGAAAAATCAGAAATATTTTTCCCTCCTTATCTTCCAAAGTTGATGTTTTGTTTTTTTGATTTTGTTTTGGGGTTTTTTTGTTGGGTTTTTTTTTTCTTTCTCTTTATCTACACTTATCACTGGTTTGGCTGAACTTGGCAACAAATCTGACACCAGCTGACTACCTTTTATCAGCTTCAATTGTATTGAATTTGAATCAGTCATGAATATGACAGAAAAAAATATTTAAACTGTAAAGGGAAATCTTCTGGCACATTCTGCATTGCAGCTGCTTCCTGGCCTAGTATTTGCCCATACTACAATAGTGTCAGGAAATTTTTGCAGCCCTGAACAAAAGTTCCCCACTTGAAGACCATTCTGATGGGTAACTCAGACAGACTAGTTAACCAGCACCAACACTGCTCACTGAGTGTGAGCATCACTCATATCCCTCTATTTTCTCTGACAATTATTTGGGTGTTTGATCATTTTCAAGGAAGATAATCCAAAAGAGCTTTGGCCAAGTGTGTCCCTAACATATGATACATAAGTTAATGTTTAAAATTCTCCCTTAATGACACAGATTTTAGGTTAATGCCTTTGTGTAATCTGCTATTATACTAAAACTGTTTGATCTTTAGAGAAGGAATTCTCTTTTGCATCATATTTGAATGTTTTAGCTAGAATATCTGCCCCTGCTCACAAAAGGACCATGCAAAATGGTTTGTGATTCTGGGAGTGACCAGTACAAAACCCTTAGGTGACAGCTGATGACAAGTCAGAAAAAGCACACAATCATGCTTCTCCAAATGGTTAGCCTTATTTAGCCTTTTTATAACAGAGCCATTTCCCATTTTTCTACATGGAGAGTGTCAACAAAGAATAGCTCTTTAAAATTCTCAGGATAGATTTGATTGCTACTCAGAAAATATGGTTCCAAACAGTGGACATCAACAAATTACTGTGAGCTAACAAAGTTGTATCTCCAATTTAAGGGCTTCCTTACTATCCTTCTAGTGATATGGAATCATGTGTTTATCCTACTGCATTTAAGGCATAACATATATAGCATATATCATACATGGCATGCTTTAAATATTATTATTAGCTAGCTGACAAATTATTAGCTAGCTACAAGAACTATTTTACAGGCTTCTTGAATCACAATATATATATGTGTCCTGGTTTCAGACAAAGACAGTGCTAATTTTCTGCAGTGGCCATGGTGGGGCACAGCCTGGAGTTGTATGGCCATAGCCAACACCCTAATGTTATTCTATGTCATCTTAAATCAGTGCCAGGAGAGTCACAGGCGAGTCACAGGGGAGACAGACTCTCTCACTTCCAAAAAGGCCATTGATTTTCTGGGCAGGAGAAAGTGTGGTGTGGTGGGACAGTTGGTCGGTCAGTATTTTGTCGTTATTCCTCTGTGTAAATAGTTTCTTTGTTGATAATATTGTTGCTATTACTGTTTGTTTTTCTTCTCTCATTGCTGTTTCCCATAAATCGTTCTTATCTCAGCCCATGATCTTTACCTTTTGTGCCTCTAATGCTCCTTTCCAGCCACCTGTGAGCAAAAGACAGGAGAGGGGAAGCAAGTGAGGTGAGTGTACCTTTGGAGTCTCAGCGGTGTGACAGGAAGGGACAGGAAATTGAGGAGTACCATTCCTAAATTACAAAAGCCTTAACTGGTGTCAAATCTTGAGCATGAAGGTTTGAAATTGTAGCAGAGCTGCCCTTATGGAAGCGGAAACAAGCTTGGTCTAAGCACTTGTGTGTTAGGTGTGGAGCCCCTGGTCACAACAGTTCCTTGACTGTTCCTGTGGGTGTGGTACCTAACATATATATTCTTCTGCATGATCCTCTTTTTCAGTGAGAGAGGGCTCAGGATTACTTTGTTGCTGTACTATGTGATACCAGTTTAGGACATTATAATATCAAGGGCTGTAAGAATCATTTGGGGTGCGTATTCAGTGCCATTCTCTTGCCCTGGACTTGAGTGATACATCTGGGAATTCATTAATAATCATACTGTGATTTCAGCTGCCAGTCAGGTGAGCTTGCAGTGACCTGTCTGCTCTGATACTGGGCTATCATGTCCCACAGTATGAAACTAGATGGTAGTAAAGCCAAGCAACTGTGATCCCTGTCCCAGGATTTAGGCATCGATAAGGGGATTGCAATGAGTATAGAAAGTCAGCCTCTGCAGGCAGCTCCTCTCAAGTGTGAGGGAAAGATGTTCTCTAAAGGATGAACTAGTAGTGCACCCAAGCAGATAGAACATTATGGAGAAGGGTGTCAGGTACCTGAGAGAATTACCTAAGATGTAGGAAATCTATAGGGATTTACATAACAAGCAGTGCTCTGTAGATCCAGATGAGGTCCCTTGTGCACAATTCATACAGTGGAGTTTGTATGGAGCATGCTATTGTCATGTATCTACTCATTGGCATTGATGTCAATGAAACAAGGAGTAGAAACAGTGCTTCATGTGACTCTCCACTTCTAGCCACCAGGGTAGTTAACACCTGAGACTGTACTAATTGAGATGGCCCTGCCAGTCAAAACCTCCTTGTCCTGTAGAAAGGGATAAAGTCTCATAGTGCATATGCGAAATAGCCCTGCCTCAAGCAAACAGATGCCCATCAGTGGAATTGTTTTGGCTCAAGGTTCTGGGTGTGCTTGGTGAGTAATGCAGAGGGACCAGGAAACCCAATGTGCCCCTCAAGGGGATTTGATTTTGGGCTGAGAAGAGTCTGTAATGTTGAATTGTCTAATATTTGTTGCTTAATGACACTGCCAGTGTATGCCAGAACTACCATGGACAACGAGTATGGACTGCTCCAGATACGCCAATTGTGAGCTGGTGATGCCGACTGCAACCACCTGACTGCTCACTAGCTCTCTCTCCTGCCCAGGAAGACAGCTAAGGCAGATAGAATCCACAGTCATGGACTAAACAAACTCAACAAATAACTTGGAGGAACAGCCACTGACTATGAAAATGATACCTGTGCTTGTGTATATATGTATATGATTGGAAGGTATAGGATCTGGGCATGATGTAGACAGCATAGAATAAAGAGTGGATAATGTACTGGTTTCAGATAACAGGGTTAATTTTTCACAGTAGCCCAGAGGGACTGGAACCTGGAAGATGCATGGGCAAGGCCAAGTACCTGATTCTTATTTGATACCA
This sequence comes from Molothrus aeneus, assembly GCF_037042795.1. Taxonomy (NCBI): domain Eukaryota; kingdom Metazoa; phylum Chordata; class Aves; order Passeriformes; family Icteridae; genus Molothrus; species Molothrus aeneus. The sequence continues at coordinate 19,570,069 of NC_089680.1, read as the reverse complement.
TCTTATGTCATTGCCAGGGCAGGAGAAAGGGACTCTCTCACTTCTGAGATGGGAATCCCTTTTCCAGGTGGGAGAAAGTGATAGGACAGTCATATTTTATCATGGCTTTCCTGTGTAAACCATTTCTTTGTCTTACACCTTTTGTTAGTAATATTCTTGCTTTTACTGTTGGTTTTCTTATGTCATTGATGTTTCCAGTAAGTTGCTCTTATGGAAGCCTGTGACCTTTGCCTTTGATGTCTCCAGTTCTCCTCTCCAGCCACCTGTAGGGGAAGGAGGAGGGTGAGGAGAAGCACATGAGTTGCATGTGGTTTTGGAGTCTCAGTGAGGGGAGCACTAATTTAGGAAGTACCATTCCTAAACCATGACAACTTAGCTGTATATGTACCCTCTTATTTGCATTCATATTCAGTACTCTGACCTTTGAATTGAAATATGCATTCATATTTTGAAACAGCTTGATTTTAGAATAGTATGAATTCCATGAAAATATTAAGGATGAGTGCATCCTCATGCTTTAATTAACATTAGGTTAACCTGCAAAGTACTGAAATGTCAATTTCCACTGACTACATGAGAGATAAGCTAGACCCTTAGGCAGGAAATATGTGCTGGCCAATAGACTATAAATGAAATAAAAAGGCCAGTTGTATCATTCTGAAGGGATCCGAGTGGATATCAATAGTGGCATGTTTACTGGCTGCTGCCATGTGAGCAGTTGGGATAGTGTAAGCCCAAAGTCAAGCAACAATAGGCTTTAGAATACATATTAAAAGAAATATTCAGCATGAGACAAGACTAATAAAAAGTGCTTATTTCCATTCCACCATTTGTATTAGAAATACAATGTGTTGCACAATCTATTTTCTAAAGCTATCAATAAAAAAATTATAAATTGTTTTTAAAATGATGTATTAATTTAACATGGAAAGAGCTCCTAGCATGTTTATAATATAATGCACGACTACCATAACAATAGTACTGTTAAAGATCTAATTGGTACAAGTATTGAGCATATGACAGTGCACTCTGTTGGTGGCATGCCATGAGAACTACTGATAAAGTCATTTCCTTCAGTGAACTGTGAAATAAAACCCTCTGTCTGAGTTACTGTCTCATGTAAACGAAATTGACAGCATAATTCTAGAGTCTATTTTAGCCTCTGTTTGGTCAATTAAAAAAATAAAAAAAAAAGGAAATATAAGCTAGCAGCAGGCTGTGAAGCAATCTACTGCCACGAAACAGGCAAGAGCAGTGTTTAGACTTCCCCTTGGAAGTAATGCTATAACAGGGGTTTTTTTTAAGTCTTCAACACATTGCACTTTTAAGCTCCAATAAAAAGAACAGAAAATAATATTTTAGTTCTTTAGAAATTCCCTGCAAGCATTGTGTTAGGCTTAAAATTAGTAATTTTTTTCCTGTGCTGGCTTCCACAAAAATAAAATACATTTAAAGTAGTTGCTCACTGGGAACTGGGAGAGACAAACTATAATTGCTAGTGACCCAGTCACAGAGGAAGAAAAGACTGTGCACCAAAGATGTGTATGGTATTTTTCAAAAATTATTGATGAAGATGTTATGATGTAATCTGTTTGCAAAAGAGACAGATATTTGTTGCCTTCTTCAAAAGGGTTAAGAGTTTGTCATTACCTTTTGGGTCATAGATCATGCTCGGAGTGCCTAAGCTTAAAGACACACTTCATTGAACTCCATCTAGCAAGCTTCATGCTTATGAAGGTGTTCCTCTTGATTGCTTTTCATCTGGGCTGCAGAGTGATTTGTTTGGAGGGTGGCATTGATTAAGTGCAAGAGAGCCATGGTTTACTGTGACAGCTGCTAGGCCTCTGTCAACAAATCGATGGGGCTTTTTCACTTTTTCTTCTGTGCCATTTTTCCCCCTGATATTCTTAGCTCTCCTGTTAGTATCCTGCTGTTACTGGAGATTAAAAACATGTTTATACCTGTCTTATGATTAAACATTTTCTGATTTTTCAATCATATAAAATGTTTATTGGATGGCAAAAAGGGCCTCTGCTGTTGGATTCTCTAGGATATAAAGAATACATAGGAGTAAGGGGTGTACAATACCACAATATGTGTTCTAAAAAGAAAGTTGTTCTTTTGTACATAGGTTAACTCATAATTATCAACGGTGTACATGTAAATAGTACTGCATTGTTCTATTGTGCTAAATAGTGATGGTTTTGAGCTGTGAAACTTGGCTTTGATAAAATTATGTGGAGGAAAGCTTTCTAATCTTCTTTTCTAAAACACTTAAAAACCAGCAGTCTGTACTTCTGGGCACAAAGTATAGGTTTTGAAATTAATTTTAAATAACAAGCAATTGACAAATAGCCTTTGTTTTCATTAAAGTCACTTCAAAAATTAATATTTTATAATCCATATTTTTTATTTTATATATTTATTTCACCTTAAATATCTCATCACAAATTTTCCACAACCATGTAGTTTTATTTGTTTTTCCAATCTATTTTTTTCCAGATTTGTTTTAGGAACAGGGGAAATTTTTCATTTAAGATTCTTACTTTTATTCAAATTTACTTTCAAAAACTAATTAAAGATTCTATTTCTAGAAAAGCAATTAAAAGTTTTTACTTATATGTGGCAGATATATAGCAGAAAATGTTATCCACTTGCTGTCCAAGGCTATTTTGGATAAGGCCTTGAGCAACCTGATCTATGATTCATTCATTTTATGTGCTTAATTAAGTGTTAATTGGTTGTTCCATAGTTAAACACATATATTTTTATTAAATTAAAATTTAAAAATTTAGAATATTGAAATTAAACATAGAAGAGATAAATCATTAGTCTGAGATTTTTTCAAAGTAGGAAAATGCTGTCTAGTGACCATAAGAGGAACTTTTTTGATTCAAAGAAATCTTAACATTAAAAATGCATCCAGAAAAAAAAAATACAATGCAAAGGAAAAAATGTATTGTCAAGTTGAAGTTACACTGCCAATAATAAAGATAAAAGAATTGCAGCAGATAATTTTAGGGGGTACTACAAAAACCATAAAACATCATTATATTGACATTTCCCTTTTAAAATATGAATGCATGGACATAAAATCCTGATGACTCTAGTAGTTTAGATGAGTCATCCAGAGAAGTAAGTTGTTCTAGAGAAGCTGAGACAGGCAAAATACTTTCACATGTAGATGGTATAAAAGCCATCCTTGGCATCTCTCATCTCACAGTTGCAAAAGATAAATTGAAGTGAACACAAAAATGCACTGTTGCATATAAAAACTATTCCATTATAGTTATAAAATTTTCAAATATATTTATATATACATAAAATTTCCACTTAGTGAAAACACTGAGAATCTAAAAGGGCAGGATTTTGTTACACAGAGAAATGTTCAGAGAGTACTTGTGGATAAAGAGGAAAGCAGCTCTTCTTTGCAAAAGATGCCCCAAAAGGCAAAACACACATTTTGGAAATACAACAGAAAAGACAGCAAAACAAATGGGATTTTACAACCAACTTTTGTAAAATTTCCACTGAAATTTCTGACAGTAGCCAGACCTTTTAAGTTATATGTATTGCAGAAAAGCAACTTCAGAATACAGCTTCCTTGTGTCCTGATAACTTTTACATACTTGAAAGACCTGCAAGGTTGACCATGTTTCAAGCATGTATTATACTATTAAATAATTAAAAGTAAGCAGTGGTGGTGGGAGGCGGGGAGAAGAGAGGTTGTGGGATTTTGTTGGTTTTGGTTTAGTTTGTTTGGTTGCTTTTTGTCTGTTTTAATAAAGTATTCCTCTAAACAGTAGCACACAATGTTACATCAGTCTGGTGCCAGTTCCCCAGGGCTCAATTTTAAGGTCAATGCTCTTATATCATAGAATCACAGAATAAGCTAAGTTGGAAGGGACTCACAAGGACCATTGAAGTCCAACTCCCAGCTCTGCACAGCACACAAGTCACACCATGTTCCCAAGAGCATTGTTCAAATGCTCTTTAATTCAGCCAGGCTGGAACTGTGACTGCTTTCCTGGGAAGCATGCTTTCATAAATGATCTGGACACACGAATCACATATACATTACTTGAGTTTACTGAAGGTGCTAAACTGGGAGGACCTGTGGACTCTCTAGAGGGTGGAGAGAGATCTGAGTAGACTAAAGAGCTGGACAATCAATCAATAGCTCTATGGAATTAGAGAGCAATGTTCTCTGCTTGGGATGGAGAAATCTTTATTTTGCATACAAATTGGGGCATGGAAGACTGGAGACCAGCCCCATGAAAAGAGTTCTGGGGTCTTGGGTTGATGGCAAATTGAAAATGAGTGCAGTCTCTGTCCTGGCAGCCAGAAGGGCCAACCCTGTCCTGGGTGCATCAGGCACAGCATCGCCAGCTGGACAGGGGAGAGGACTGTCCCACCCTACTCTGTGCTGGTGCAGCCCCACCTGAAGTCCTGTGTGTGGTTGAAGCACCTCAGTATAAGAAGGACAGCAGACTGTTAGGGAGGAGGATGACCAAGGACCCTCAGAGAAGGGTGACCAAAGTGGTGAAAGGCCTCAAGGGCAAGAATTCAGAGAATTGGATGAGGTGACTTGGGTGGTTCAGCTTGGAGAAGGCTGAGGGATGACCCTATGGCAATCTACATTTTCCACTAGGGTTGTAGCCAAGGGGCAGCTGCTGATCTGCTCTCTCTGGTGAGCAGCAACAGGACGAGGGGAAATGGAATTAGGCTACATGAGGGGAAATCCAGACTGGAGATTTGGAAAAGTCTCTTTACTGAGAGGTGACTGGTCACCATAACTGACTACCCAGGGAAGTGGCTGAGGCACCAAGCCTGCTGGAATTCAAGTGTTTGGACAACGCTCTAAGTCATACAGTTTGGTTTTAGGCAGTCCTGCAAGGAGCATGGAGTCAGACTTAATTGGTCCCCTCTCACTTGAGGTATTTGATGATTCCATGATTCTGTGCAAGGAGTTCTGCTTGCAGTTTCTCTCTGATCCTCAGTCAATTAGAAAAGAATTTAATGAAAACAAGTTTTTGAAACCACATCTATATCTCCACATTTTTCTTGCAAAACATTCAGCCTGTATGTGACTATCTACTATCTTCTCCTCTCATATATAAAAGAATATATACTGTAAAAGATATTGCTCATCACTAAAATTTCAGGGCTTTGAAATTGTATCCACTTCTGAATATTCATCAAAATACAACCACTCATATGCCCCAAAAGATTTTTATCCAATTTTCAGCATTTCAATGTGTTTTAAATTTACAAATTGGGATCCTGTTATTGCAGAAAGTTTTTGAAGATATTAAATAAACCTAAGTCTTATAAAAATTTACAGAAATTTCCCAAAGTGTTGAAATTCTATGAACAAACAAAAAATTCAAAGTTATCTCAGTGAACTTTTACTTCAAATACTTATTATTGAAATGCTAGCATCGGATAATTGTTTTATCATACATAAGAAAGGACAGGAAGGATCACAGATGTTGCCTGTACAACATCCTCTGAGAAATTGCTTTTGCTTTGAATTAAGTGAAGTTGCATTTGTGAGGCCTGAATGAACCTTCAGAGAATTCTCTGACTATCAAGACCAAAACAAATTATGGTCACTTTTTATGAAATTTACACTCAATTATGTGTAGTATCAATGACAAAAACTTCAAGCTAATAAGAAAAAAAAACAAATTAAAACAAACAACAAACAAACCTGGGAAAACAAAACAAAACAAAACCACCCCAAACCATATAAAAGTCCTTAAAAAATCACAAAAACATGGAAATGTACTTCTCTTTACACTTTGTCATTTTGTGTAATGAATGTTAGACTATTCATAGATTCATGTATAAAGTATTTCCCATTATGAGCCCCTTTGAGAGTTCAGTTTGAGTCAAAAATAAAAAGAAACTATATTTACCATGAAAATTATCTTAAACAATGATTGCCTCATGATTAGATTTTCATCTGAGATACAGATAAGGATGACTGGAAACTAAAAATTTACAACTTTTAAAGAATTTGTGACAATTTTTAAAGATGTTTGCTAACTTGTTATGTTTGTACTGCTTATAAGCAAATTTCAGAGACAGATCAATTTTATGAAAGTATATAGGTACCAAAAAACTATTAAAATGCCAAGGCAAAAGATATCATAATTTCACTTCTTCTTGCTTTGAGGTTTCAAAAAGGTTCTCCAGTTAGACCCCATGGAGCCAAGAAAGGACAGGAAAGTAGTTAATTAGAAAGAAAAAAACAGGTTTTATGCTTTTTATTTGTGGGGGAGTAGGGATCTTTCAGCAAGATGACAGTGCAGCTCAGGAAAATGTAGGAAACAGAAAAGGTATTTTGACCACCAAGTCTCCTCTGTCAATTTATGACATTCTTTCTCCCATTAAAGCTTCCAGTATTCCCAAGCAGCTAAACACTGCTACTTGACACTGATATTGTGATGACTGAGAATGTACATAGTCTGTAGAACCATGGGCATGCTGTGCTGCCATTGCAAATTTACCTGAATTTCTCAGAGCTCAAACTAGATAGAGCAAAGCAAAAGCTGTAGTATGCCTGCTGTAGTGTGAGGGTGCTTCCCACTCCAGGAATTGAAAGTTTTCCCATCCCTGCTCTAGCTGCACTGCAACACCTTATAAAATGTCATTCCTTGCTTTATTTCTGTCAGGTTACTCCTTATTTTATTTCCTTGGTCAGACTTTTTACAGCAAATAATTAAAAAGCTATGTTTAATCTAATAGCTGAGCTGCTCATTCAGAGTAACAATTCAAAACTGTCTTGTTCACAGCTCAGGTGACCACTGGACTAAATGGATAATGGAGCAATGCTATGGTTTTCTTGATTTGGGTCCTCTAAGTGACTCCTGAATTCCCTTATGAATATAGCTTGAAAAAAATTACTTTAGAGTTGTGAACATGTCTTGCCAACAAAAACTTACCTATTTAGGGTATTTTTTCTTTTTTTCAACTTTACAGAAAATTTCTTTCTCGTGAGTAATTGGAAGGGAATATTAGGAAGAATGAATTTTTATAAATAAATTAACATCATTTGGTCTAGTTTCATTCTAAGAAGAAACATCTACCTTTTTTTAGCCTGAGGATGGGCTGAGAAATATTACAGAGTGCTTCTGTGTTCTACTGTCAGTTTTTAATTTTACAGTTCTTTTGGCAAAGGTGAAGTCAGGAGCAGTCATATATTTGCATAGATGTTTATATATGTTTGCATAGATGTGTATATATACATACAAATAGATATGTGTCTTAGAATGTAAAAAGTAGTAATGGGAACTTTTCTCTTGCAGCAAAGAAAACAAGCATCAGGCAAACCATAGCTCAGTGATTTACAATGACAGGTGAGTGCTTTTATTATTCACTTCTTTGGACGTAAGATAAAGCTAAATATAATTTTTCTGTGTCACCTTCTGCACTGAAGTGCAGAGTCCAATCAGTCCAGAATGTTCAAACTCCACCTTATACAAGTCTCTCTTCTTACTAGTTGAAGTTGCTGCAGTAACAAACATATATTTAATACTTGTTAGGGCTTTACCAAATTAAAGAGTAATAACAGGACTTCCATCCAATTTCAATGCTATTTCCACATGCAAAATATGATACTTTTGGCTTTCAGACTGTGTTCAATCTTCCTTTCCAGAAAGAAAAGAGTCTTACTTAGAAATATGAACTGAGTAGAGAGTTATAAAAAATTTATTCTAAGGATTTTGTTTCACCTGAGGCCAGTTACTAAGAAAGGTAATACAGGGAAGATAAATACTTCTAATCAAATATCTCATATCTTTTTTTCAGTTACAACATAGTTCTGAGAACATCTTCGCAGTTGCTGTAAAGATCTTAGTGTTTCATTAAGCCTTTTAACCAAATTCTGCTTCACTTCTCTTTGCTCCTCCAAAAGGCCATGAAGGTGACCCTTTAAGGTTAAAATTTTTTGGGTACCAAATACCTTATGTCCACACCAGGTTTGCCTATAATTACACAAACTTCAAGAATACCTTGAACAAATATGTGCTTTTTAAAGTTTTGTAGCACCAAGACTATCATAATCATTATGTTTTATGGGGGATGATCTACAAATATGACATCTAGAAAACAGATACTGACCCTCAATATCAAAGAGAAAGTAATTTAAATCAATTTAGCCTTTCCGGACCTTTAAATACCCATTGATAAATTAGAAAAGCTTATATAAATTCTGTTTTACTGTATGATCATAGAAGATACCATTATATGTATATAGATCATAAAGGACAGGTAATGCATAAAGCAATGAATTTTGTAAAAGTTTCATTTCAATGTTGTAAATATGGCAAATTTAAGAAAAGATGTGACAGTATGTAAGCAGACCCTGACCCTAACATTTGTGATCAAAGTAAGTTGTAAAATGGTGACTGAAAATTACAGAATCACCAAATCACAGAATTAACTAGGCTGGGAAACACCTTTGAGATCATTAAGTCCAACCTATGACTGAACACCATTTTATCAAGTAAACCATGGCACCAAGTGCCACATCCAGTCTCTTTCTAAACACCTCCAGTGACAGTGATTCCACCACCTCCCTGGGCAGCCCACTCCAGTACCCAATCACTCTTTCAGTGAAGAACTTTTTTACTAAATGTCGAGCCTAAACTTCTCCTGGCACAGCTTAAGCATGCGTCCTCTTGTCCTGTCACTCGTTCCCTGGGAGAAGAGACTGACCCCAACCAGGCTGCACCCTGCTTTCAGGCAGTTCTAGAGAGTGATAAGCTCTCCCCCGAGCCTCCTCCTCTCCAGGCTAAACAACCCCAGCTCCCTCAGCTGCTCATGACAGGATTTGTGTTCCAGAGTCACCACTAGCCTTGCTGCCCTTCTCTAGGCACTCAAGGTGCTCAATTATGTGGATGATATTGAAAATCAGTTAGCTATACACTCATGATCTGAGATAAAGGCACCAGGTTTTACTATCTAGATTGTTTACTCACTTTCTGATGTCTTTCTATGTGTTTACTTTCATGCATTCAGCTGGCATGTGTTTTAAAAGAAGTACAATTTCCTTTTCAGGCTGTTAGATGTGTAAATACAGAGAACACAGATGCACACAAGTCCTCAGCAAATACTTATATTTCTATGTACAATATTTCTCCATTTTAACAAATGAAAATCTGTAAGGTGTAATGATAATGATTATGGAATAAGTATATACAGAGATTTTTACGTTTTTTTAAAAATTATTGTTACATAAGAAAGAGTGCCCAAGGATCCATTAGTGAGGTCACACAAAACAGAAGCAGTTGTGTTCTGCACCTGCACAAGTTTTAAGATCTGTGTCTAAAGCAAGTTCAGCAGAAGTGTGATTTTTTTTTATCTTACCTATAACATACTTCAATTCCAATGGTGTTTTCTTTCTTCTTAAAAATTACTAGTTTTATTATAAGAGCTCTGAGACTAGTGTTTCTTTGCTTTTCATATAATTTAAACAAATTTATCATAGGAGTGTATTAAAAGTGAAATACTCTATTTTGCATATATTTTATGCATATAATGCTCATATCCAAAAATGCATGTCTCCCACAAGGCCATTTAGTGGTCCTCAAAATAAAAAAACTAGTGAGATTAAACTTTAGACAAGTTAAAAAATGAGGCTGTCATGTAGCTGAAAGCTGAAATTAGAGACAATGTTTAGGCTGAAAATTAATTCCGTCTTTGAAATCCAGTTATCATGGGCTTTATCAAATAATAAATCCTAACCAAGTGTTACAAAATGCTATTCTTCCCCCGTTATGCTTTGTCATCACTTATATATGTGAAAGGATGTATTTCCCTGTTCGCTTAAATATTTATATATGATATTTCTGTATTTACATGTTTTTGAAAATACTATGTACTTAAATATATGTGACTTGAAAGGTGATTTAGCTTTTTGTGGGTACTACAAGGTGATGTACCTGCATTGGGTGAACAAGGAGTCACTGACAGGCTGGGTGACACGATTATCAGGATCACCCACCATGTGGTAGCATTATGGATGTATTTGAGTGTAGGAAACTTTAATTCTTTATCAATCAACTTATATTAGTAAAAAATTCATAAACTGACGGCCTCATTAATTTAATTATGAACATGATGGGTTTCAGTAAATATACTGGGGACTTTATTATGTATAATTGTATGTTTGAGAGTTTTCTGTAACCCAGAACTCTAATGAAGCCAGAGGTTCAAAAAGCAGTCTTGCCCCAAGCACAGATATTTGTTCTGACATTGTATCCCTGAAAGGGATCTGGTGCAAGACTCTATGAAGCTATGAAGATATTCTATCAGTAATTCCCTGAAAAAAATACAGTGGATAATCTGTATTTTGTACTAAGCAATACTGACAAACAAAATGCTTCTCTTACTGCAGCTATTTTTATATGCTTTTGGAGTTTCTTCAAACACATTACCAAGGTCAACACTGTTATGGCCAAACTGAAGGGAGACCTGCTAAAGGCCCAATAGCAAGCAGCAAGGCAGTAGGGAGAAAATATAAAGTTCTGGAATCACTTGCCAGTTGCAAAATGTAAAAAAGTCAAAGTCCATTTACATTACAGTATTGTTGTCCTCATGCTTCACACACTGAAAGTCAAAAAATTTTGTAAAGTAGTATTTGTCAGCTATTTCTTCTCTGTTACACAATTAATATGGAAACAAACGTGACCTGTCCAAAATGAATGTGACAGCTAGTATTTCCCAAAGCAAAATCAAGAGATAGATATGAAGATTTTAGATGTATAGGCAGCTTTAGATCATAAAACTTGCAGTAACATAACTGGGACATGAAATAGAAATTGAGTTCAGCATCATTAAGACATTATGCTGGATGAACTATTTTTGCAATATGTATAAAATATGTTCAGAACCAATAGGCCTTTTTAATGGTGCTGAAAAACCTCCTATTTCTACTACATTACTTATTAATTTGTTTCTCTGTTTATTTACTGAAGATCCTGGGCACAAAATAAATTTTAGTTTATGGAAATAGAGCTACTGACATGACTGTTTTCTCAGCCATTTCATTAAATTTCTTTTACCTATGAAAGATATGTTTGTAGAGGTGCGTGATACATTTACATGTAAAATATGTAAACTTTTTTCCTGATTAAAATTGGAGGACAATAAGCTCCTGAATCACCTCACTGAGTCCTGACGCGTAGTATTTTCCTACCACTTTTTTCATGGGTAATTTAGATCGAGTTTCTGGGAAATAATAGATTATATTAACAGGCTGAAACAGAAATACAAAGTTTATCCATAGTCTTTGTAACATTTTGACTACTTCAATTTCCAGGGATATTAGCAACCTGTATTTTATTAGAGAACAGAGATCTGATATCTTATGTTAACAAATACAGATAGATCAAAGGCAAATATATTTTTTAAAGTTTAAAATTACCTCTTTACAATGAAAATCAATCTCCCCAAGGATTTCACTGTTGTCATTTTAATCTTCATAGCCATTTACACTTAAAGACATAGCACATCTAATTATGCCATTCTTGAGGGTTTTTTGGTTGTCTCATTCAGTTGATTAGCACTTGTGAAAAACTGTGTTATGTTTGTATCTCCATGGGCTACTTTTTCTCTGGAATATGTGATAAGCTGATGTGCAAATTTAGAAATCCTTGCACCATATTTTAAGGTAATAATAGCAGTAGTAGACATTTGTAACTTGCTTAGAAAATTATAAAAACAATTATTTATAATCTGTACAATAAAATTAGAATAAATAATATTATCAATGCTTATAAAACTTCTTTACCTAAGTGAAATTTCAAAATGTCTTACTAACTTTTTGAAATTGAGTTATAGTTGTAAATGATTCTTAACTGAATATTTTTATCTATTGAAGAGATTAAATTATTAAATTACTTCTATCTCTGAAAAGCAAAATAAAGGAAAGTTTGTAAAGATAATTCAGAATTTCCATATCACTGTTTTCAACCTTCAGTTTTTTCTGCAGCAGATGAACCTTGCCTTAGAATTTTCAGTTGTAGACAGTACTGGACATTACCAATTGCAGATCAACATCGATACTTCCATTATTTTGAGTTCATGAAAATGTATTACTCAGGCCACAACTCTCCCCACTTTTAAATATTGAGATGAATGTGGTTTTACTCTTTCTTAGGATATTTTAAAATATATAGAAAATTTCCTATCAGAAATGAAAGAAAAAAGGAGAAAAAAAAAAAGAAAAGACTGTAATATTTTCCAAAGATGTACAGAACTTGTCTTGAAGAGAAAAAAGAGCAAACAGACAAGTGCAGCACGCCCAGCAGATGAAGCTGCATGGCCTGGCACCTGCCATAAACAAACTTTCTTGCAGGCTTTGGAGACTCAGGGTCAGAACTGTCTTCCAGACAGAAAATTATTCCTTAGATAGAAGCTGCAAATTTTTTCAGTTATCTCAAGACAACTCAAAGTTTGGTGATATCCCCATAGTCATCAATGATTTTTATTTATCCCCAGTGGTGAACGCTGCTTTACATTCTGAGTAGAGCTGAACAGTCACTCATCTTCCTTTGAAGTTTTCCACTGGCTGTGGCCTTCCCTCATCCTCTTTGAATCTTCCGAAGTGTGAATCTCTCTTCTCCATTCAATCACAACGGGTTTTGCCATTTGAGCGGCATTTTTTACCCTGTGGTAAAAAAAAGTGTGTGACATTTTTTTCTCTTTTGACGATTGAGATTGTAAGCCTTTTTAGCCTCTAATTATATATTCATATGGTACTTGGAATGAGCCCAGAACTGACTAACATCTTCAACAACCATGTAATAAAAGCAAATTAAAGCTAAAACCTATAAATATAGTATAAGAAGCATATTTGCCCATAAATTAAATTACTACATGGCAGTAACAACGAAGGCTGTAAGCTCCAAACAGTATTATCATATTTGTTAGTTCAATTCAAAAATAAACAAATTAGTTAGTGCAAATAAAAATAAACAGCTATTTTGTTTCCACCTCTCCTGCCAATCCTATTAAGAGGGCCATATCAGACTTTCGTGTTGCATTGTCTGAAGTACAAATCTGCCTTCCATCTTCAAACTTCCCTGAACAGCCTTTTAGAAAGTGCTCATGTAGTGCCTCAGATAATATGGGACCTTAGTGAATTTTAAGAATGCTGCTATAATTCTCAAAAGCTTTTGGCAAAGAAGCTTCAAAACTGAAGGGTTTACCTTTAATAAAATTACAGTTTGAAAATTTTTGAATATTTATCCCTTTTAATTTGACTTGAAATTTCTTCCTAAACTTTTTTATTTTGAGTCTTAAGCTACCAAATAAATACCAAAGTTAAAACAGCCATGGTGTGTTCAGTTGTATATCTGCATGACATCTCCCTGAGTGACTCAGACTTGCATATGTGTAGAAAAGCGACATGGAGATTTGCACTTAGACTTTAAAAGTTTTGTGTTAGCTGTCTGAAGTGTATTGTGATGGTATATTATAATGTTATTTTTTTAAAATAGTAATGCATAACATACCTTAACTAGAGTTAAATGAATTTATCATATTCAGTAATAGTGAAGGGTCTATATCAAACCTTTTTGGTAAGTAAGAAATAAATGTAAACACTTTTGACAATATACATCATGACAGAGACTTTAAGTATTAATACAAAGTGGTGCATTATATATCACTTACCTAAAAGATTTCATAATTATCCTATGCTTCATTAGACATCTCTGAGCTAGGCATAAATACTTTAAATACCGGATATACATGTATATACATATATATATATATCTGCACATGTTTAAGTGAGAGCATGTGAATGTGTATTGTGTATGAATACATTTATATACAGATACACTTACTCATTGTGTATTGTGTATAAATACATTTATATACAGATACACTTACTCACTTACTTCTCCCAATGGCTACCCAAGGCTGATCAAGTCCAATTCAATTTCTAATGTTCTAAATATGGTTTCTTCATCATCTCTACTTTTCTTTAAAAAGACAATTAAAAGATATCCCGCTCAATATAAAATGTTCTCTTGCACTTTTCACAGATCATGAGACATCAAGCAACTTCTTATCTTCCCTATCTAAGTGAATCATTAACACTTCAAATAATTCCTGCTTAAAGCACCATACAGCAGGTACCCTTCATGGTATATGCTCCAAGGCTGTTTGCAGATTGTACTTAAGAATGTTATACTGATATTAAGTTTTTTAAAAAAAAATCTTTAAAGTACAGGGAAATATTTTTGATTGGGAATTCTAGAATTTTTGATTTTTGATTTGGAATTTGAGAATACATCTATCCTAAACTCACTAAATACTGCATACAAATAGAAATTTCTTCAAAAGACACATTGTAATTATTTATAACATAATTGACTTTTTGGCCAATCATTTTACAGCAAATGGAACCTCACAGTACTACTTTTACCAGAAGCACCAATCTAAAGATCTCCTGTGTAAATAATATTTAGAGCTTAAGTCATATTTTTCCACAAATGATTCCCAACAATTTCTTTAGAAAATTCTAATACTACTATTAATAATAAGAAAACCAAACAAAAAAAACAAAAAACCAAACCAACAAACAGAAAAACACCCACATGTAAGAATTCTTTGAAATTCTTTTTGTAAAGATTACATGTCTTGGTCTATTCCTTCCTAATGGATACTATTTCCTCCCTAATGAATGAGTAAATTCAGGCAGAGTCCTGTAGGAATCTGTGTCTGCCTGAAGGATAATCATTTGAATTATAGCCATGTATTCAGATACATGTTGTGCCCTTTTGGTATATAATGGACAACAGATCAGGTCTCTTCTATTTATTTAGTTATCCGCTAATAATGTATGAGCAGCAGAATCCTAGAATGCTTTTTTTTTCCCCTACCATTTTTTTTCCTTCAATTTTTTTTTTTCTTTAACTCGTTCAATACGACAACAACAGATGGAAAAAGTCCTAAAATCTTCCCTTTTAAAAGGAATTCAGCAAGCTGCTTTTGTTCTATATCCTGCCTTCTCCTTTTACACTCACTAATGCAGTGATGCTGCAACAAGAACTCTCTGCCATATTTCCAGGAGAAAAAATGGAGCAATGCAGCCACCACACCAGAGAAAAACTTGGACTCCTGAGGTCAACGGCAAGGGCCTTTCTCCAAGTGTAGTGGCACAGAGTGGATGCTGCTTTCAGAGGGGCAGAGACACTCCTACTGCAGAGTCATTTCTCTGTCACGGACAGCAATGTGCCTGGACAGCTGTCTGATCTGCATTTATTTACAGGGTTTTTTTCTGTTGAGTAGAATTTACTGCAGATTTTGCCACTTTCAATATGAAAAAATCTTGTCTTTAGTGTTCTTTTTTATTCCAAAAAATAACATGTTTAGAAACACAATTTCCATTGGAACTGTTCCACTGACTACTGGGTGTTTTTAGCTGTGTTGTCCAACATTCTCTGTGGGTTTAGAACATTCCACTACATCAGTAGCCCTCCTAATGTATTTTCAAGCTTGTCTTTGTGACTGCACAGGCTGGATCCTCATGTAATTGCATGATTCCCAAGGGAAGACTGCAGAAATAAATCTATATTGTGCACACACAGTTTAGTCCTAACTACTGCAGAAACTCATCATAAAGGATTATGACAAAAGGACTGGTTTACAATCCTTATTCCATAAAGATACTATAATTTCTGTCTTTCAAAATATGCCACATATATGATAGCCGAGAAAGAAGTAACCAGCTTTTGGTGAAGAGCTCTGCCTTTTTTGCTGTCCATATAGTTCCTCTAGGGACAAAGAGCCAAAATTACCACTCTGCTCAAAAGAGGGTTCTGGCTGAGATGGGAAAGAAACTGCCACGTACAGAAAAAATGACAAAATCATGAAATGAGTACGAAAATAGTGTACCAGAGAACCACCACCATCACAGTAAGGATACAAGCTGCAAGTACTATCTATGGACCATTTGGAGAGAGGGTAGATCCTACAGCAATGATGCCAGTTTTAGAGAAGTCTGCATTTTATTACTTTGGTGGTGTATGTAGTCTCTTCTAGAGCAGGATTTGGCATGAGTACTTCCCCTGACAAAGTAGTAAAAGAATATGTAAGATAACTGCAGCTATCCCTCCCACTTCACAAAAGTGAAGTTATGGCCTCAAGTTTTGCTTTTAATCACAACCAAACTACATCCAGAAGCAGCTTGATAGAGAAATACTTTTAGGAGTTAGAAACTACATCTGCATTCTCAGAAAGACATGAGGCATTTTTTGGAGGCATATTGTTACAAGTGAGAAGCTGCTGTGTCACTTAGGGAAATTCTTTTAATATCCATTTCTGTAATATCCACAGGGCTGCAACTGTTCTCAAAGGCTTAAATGGAAGAAAGAGCAGATTCAGCTCCAGAGATGTTTCTTAGTTCCCACTAGCTTCAGATGAACTTCGTTTGCCTCACCAGGAAGAGCTGTTGCCTTTGAATCATAAAAATCCCAATTCCCAGCTATTACACCATACAAAACACATTCACACAAAGTCCAAGCACCATATGTGGGAACTTTGCTAATTAGAGAAATCTGCTTGGTTTCCAAAGGATAGACACATAAAAGTCAGAGAAAGGAGTCTGGACATTGTAGCAGTAAAGAAACTACTTTGATTTTAAAGGAAGCATGTAAACTTAGGACAGACATACATTTTAATCCTAAAATCTTAGAATATTTTTGAAGGTCATCCCTGGACTGAGGAAGTATAAATCTGCTCAATTTTGAACTTCCGTAAATTCAGTAAATTTAAATCAAAATACTAATATGTCTTGGGGTCCACTAAGAGGAAGAGTTGCTTCTTAAACAGCCTGCAAAAGCATTTTAGGTAATAAGTTTAAAAATGTTTACTTTGCCCTCCTCTTACAGTTAAAATCATTAGAATCTAGACAAAACACAGTAATTAGGGTTTTGCAGATTGACATAGCTGCCTTACTTTCAACTGATGAATTCTAACTTTTCCCACTATTTTTCTAGCTCTCTTATTTTTGTGAAAGTTTACCTAGGATGTAGAGAAGGCTGAGGCACTTTTTGTGTTGCTCTTTACCAGGAAGTTCTCTAGCCACACTGCCCAAGTTGCACATAGCAAGTAGCAAAAAGTAGAACTGCCTGCTATAGGAGAAAATCAGGTTCAAAACCATCTAAGGAGCCTGAAGGTGCCTAAGTCCATGGACCTGATAAGATACATCCTCAGGTCCTGAAGGAACTGGCTGAGGAAGTGGCTAAGCCACTATCCATCATACATAAGTTGTGGCAATGCAATGAAATTACCACTTAGAAAAAGAGAGGGGAAAGGGGAACAGGAAAACTGTAACACCCATTTTCAAAACAAACAGTAAGGAAAAACTGTAAAACTACAGGCTGGCCATTCTCACCTTGGTGCCTGGCAAGATCATGGAGAGCATTCTCTTGGAAACTATGACACTTTGACAATCAGAAGGTGATTGATGAGGGCCAAGTTGGCTTCACTAAGGGCAAATCCTGCCTGACAAATCTGGGGACCATCTCTGGCAGGGTTGCAGTAATGGATGAGGGAAGAGCAACTGCAGTAAGACACCTGAACTTGTGCTAAACATTTCGCAATGTCCCTGCATGACACCCAAGTGCAAGGTGCTATATTTGGGTCAGGGCAAGCTGTGGTCTTGATGTAGGCTGGGTGGACAGTGGATTGAGAACAGCCCTGAGGGAAAGGACTTGGCTGTTCTGGTGGATGAAAAACTTGACATGAGCCAGCAATGTGCACTTGCAGCCCAGAAAGCCAATTGTCCCCTGGTAACAAAGTAGTGCAGCCAACGGGATGAGGGAGGGCATTCTGCCCCTCTGCTCTGCTGAGATCCCACCTGCAGGGCTGCATCCAGCTCTGGGGTCCTGTCGTGGTTTGAGAGGAAGTGAGTTTTTTGGAATGCTGTGGTCAACCCAATGGGTGCCCAGATTTGAATATTGGCACCTGGTGTGGCCACTGGGGACATGAATACGCCTCTGAGAACACAGGAGTTAAAAGCAGAGCACTCCCAGGGGGAAGTTCTCTTGGGTTCTGCCGGGGAAACAGGTCAGACCTGCCCTGGCCCAGCTGAGGGCTGGGCAGGGGAGGAGAAGCCATGCAGCCGGGTGAGGTAGGCCTGGGCCGCCGAGGGTGGAAGGGTGAGAAGCACGGAGAGGCATCGGGCAGCCCCCTGCTCCCCCTCACCCAGGAGAAAGAGAGAGAGAGAGAGAGAGAGAGAGAGAGAGAGAGAGAGAGAGAGAGAGCGCCAGCCTGTGCCTGTGCCTGTGACTGTGCTACCTTGAAACTTGATAACATGCGCCTGCAGCAGGGCTGAGAAGGAGAAGGGGAGCGCAGGGTGCAGTGAGAAGGTGTCCAGCCGCTGTGGGAGTTCTGGGCGGGCAGAGCCTGAGATTTTAACCCTTTTTGGACAATGAAAACTTTGCAGAACATTAATCTTCCTAGAAGAGAGATAGAGATGAAATGGAGGAGGAAATGGGCAAGTGTGATGAAAGTCCGTGCAAGTGAAAGATGTCGGAAGAGTGGAGAAGAATCTTAGGTGGGAAGAGATGATGGAGTGGTCTTGGCTGGACTTGGACTTCTCTTGTATAGCCATGGACAGAACCATGTTTCCTGTGACACAGAGACTGCATCCATGGGGAGGCAATGGCTCGGAGCCAAGAGGGTTCAGTGTTGAGACCCCTCGGCCCCAGGGGGTGAAATTTGGGGGGGACAGGTGTCCCAAATGTGAGAGACTGTGCTCTTTTTGGAATGGGACAAAGCATCCTTAAAAGGAAAAGCCCTAGAAGCAGCTCTGGTCCGTGTGCAGTGGTGAGAGCACTGGACATGAAAAGGAAGAAGTCACAACGGCAGATGTTCTCCGGGCGGTGCCACGAGTGACACAGAAACACACGAGGCTTCGACTGTGTTTCCAGGGGAAGCCCATGGTACAAGAAGGACTCCTCTCCTCTTGATGAACTGAGGATTGATTGTTTGAAGGGTGGTGCTGGACCAAGAGTTGGTGATCTGTACGTAGGGATGGATGTATTGGAAATTTGGTGGGGGGAGGAGGAAATGCTTTTGGAAGGTTTTCATTTTCCTGTGTGTTTCTTTTTACATATAGTTGTAGTTTAGTTAACAAAGTTTTCTTTTCTTTATTTCTAGGTGGGGGCCTGTTTGCTTATTCCTGGTCACATCTCACAGCAGACACCAGGGAGAGTGTATTTTCATGGGGGCACTGGCATTGCGTCAGTGTCAAACCATGACATGTCCCCAGCACAAGAAGGACATGGACTTGTTGGAAAGAGTCTAGAGGAGGCCTCCAAAAAGATCAAAGGGCTGGAACAATTCTCCTTTGAGGACAGAATGGTAGAGTGAGATTGTACAGTCAGGGAAGGCTCGGGGAAGATCATACCAAAGCCTTCCAGTACCTAAAGGGGGCCTCCAGGAAACTTGGAGGAGGACTTTTGACAAGGCCATGTTGTGTTAGAACAAGAGATAATGATCTTAAATTGAAACAGTGTAGATTTAGATTAGATATTAGGAAGAAATTCTGTGAAGGAGGATACATACTAGAATGGGTTGCTCAGGGAAGTTGTAGATGCTCCTGAAGATGTTCAAGACCAGGCTGGATGGAGCTCTGAGCAAACTGGGCTAATAGAAGGTGTCCTGCCTGTGGTAGATGATTTCTGAGGTCACTTCCAAGGCAAACCATTCTGTGAATATATGATTGTGTGAAGGGTAAGCACCAGAAACCTACAGCCGAGACTGACTTGCTGGAAAGGCAACAAGACTCAAAAAGGAAGCTTTGTAGGGAGGAAAAGCTTTCAGTGCACTCCTCTTAAACACAGTTCTTGAGAAGGTTTTGTGGTTGTCTTATATAAACTGGGATCGAGGAAAGTGTTTGATTGAATAGTACTGTCAAAAACCAAAACAGTGCAAAGAGTTCTGTTCTATTTCTTGCCCTTTGGCTTGAGGGTCTTGCTGTACTTGTCAAATATTTTCCCCACTATCTTTTGCAAAAAGATGGCACATTATGCATGAACACAGCTTCCAGTAACTTTAGAATATCTACCACTGATTTCATTGATGTACAGCACTATCATCACTCACAAATGGGTTTCATTGACCCTGCTTGTTGTGGGGGAAGATTCAAGACAGGAAAATGGAAGTGCAGGAGAAGATGGAGAGGAGGAGAGTTAAATAATAAGGAAAAAATGTGTATCTATGTGCTTAGGGGAGCTCCAGGATGTGTTTTCAAATTAGCAAATCAACAATTAATATTTAAAAAAGAAGTAAAATCCAGGTAAGCAGAAAATGCAGTTTGGAAGTGATTGTAAAGACAATTTTATTGATGCTTTCATCGTGATGACTGTTTTTTTATGGACCTTTATGGCAGGATACCTTTAGTTACCCACACAGGCACATAATTTCAAAAACCTTAAAAAAAATTCAAAAGCCAGTGAATATTTTATCAGTATTCATTAAGACCTAAACAATAATAATGAGACCCATCCAAAGCCATGAAGCTTAGAACTGCTGCTGTAAGACAGAAAAATGCCATAGGGGCTTTGTCAGAGCAACAGAACCATTTATTATTATTGCAAACATGTTCAGGAGGAGAAAAAGTTACCGTTGTCATAAACAGGAGCACATTGCATCCATCTCATTCCCTTCTATTTAGAAGGGTTAGGGAGGGAAAACTACAGAGACTTTCACCTACTTTCCCTATCTACAAACAGTCATATTATGAGAAACTGCACCTGGTCCATCATGCTGTACTCTGAGATGTGGCAGCATGATCAATGCTATCCAGTACAATCTAGCCAGCAGAAAGATATAAACCACCTGGGACCACTGGAAACTAATGAAGTTTAGAGAAAATCAACCGTTAAAGAAAGCTTCACTCTCAGAACAAAAAAAAAAAAAAGAAAGAAAAAGAAATACAAGGTGCTTTAAAAACATCTGTGTTGCCAGTGTTCAAGAAAAGTGGAAATGGCAATGAACTAATTTCTCCATCATGTGGGGAAAGCCCAGTGCAAAGCCATTTTTCATCATTCATGTAACTAAAACCAGAATCTGTGAATAAAGTCATAGAAACTCATATATCTGCTCCTGAAAAATCAGTATAACACAAAAAACAAACCAAACTAAAGAAACCCAAAAACCAAACAACAAACCCCATCCCAAGCAAACAAACAAACAAACAAACAAACAAAAAACCAAAACCAGAAAACAGAACAAACTTCCAAGAAACCTTCAAGGCATAATTCAATGACAAAACCTAGATTTAATGCCAACATGAATTAGACATTCTGTTAAATCATGGCAACTGCTAATAGAAAAGGAGATGATATCTTCCCTGCCAAGTCTATTTCCTTCATATTCCTTCACAAACACCAGTGGTCTCTTGGAGCTCAGCAGGACTTGGTCACAAAAGTGTAAAGAAAATCACATATTGAAGTGACACCTCCTCCTGAATCTGGTTGTTCTACAAGATGTTACATGCTTTTTTCAACCCATCCAACCTCTTGTTGGCTATCCTGATGTATATATAGCACCTAAATTGTGTTCAGTCCATTGAGTACCTGCTATGACAGAGGTCCTAAGGCTTTACCCACACCTGCTTGTCCCTACAGCTCCTATTCATACTTGCAGCAGGTTGGTCCTAAGAGCAGCCAGCTGCTTGCTCACACGTCTTTGACCTCAACATGCAGGAGTGAGAATCCTCACAGACTGAAGTAAAGATAGATTTCTTACCAGGTCACAAATTACAAATACACAAATATTTAATTATTTAATTTTGGATGCTGTTGAGAAGAAACAAAGCAAAACCCAAAAAACCAAAACCACTAATGAGCAAAGCCACCACACAAACAAACCAGCTGCACCAAATACTAAAAAGCTTTGGAAGAACACTTCTTCACTTCACCAGGTTCAGTTTCAGTCCTTCACTCCATGTATCTCTCCTATCTCTCAATGCTCCATGCTGTGATGCAGTTTACACTCGGTCCTTTAAACAGGAAAGCAAGGGTGGTAGCAGGGGTCTGCCATGGTCACTACACAGCAATTTCTCTCTGCTACCTCTTCATCACATCTTTCATCTGGTCCAGTATACTTTTAGTTAGCCACAAAGGCACATAATTTCAAAAACCTTAAAAAAAAATTCCTCGACAGGCTGCTGGGTTTTTTTGTCTGCCATGGCATCTTATCTTCCTTTTTTGGCCTAAATCTTATCTCTGTGCTTTCTCACTCCTTTGTCAACCTGCTTTTCTATGACTGATTTTTTTGGTTTTTTAAAAATATGTTTCAACTGAGGTGCCATCAGCTTTACTGGTATACTTGGCTGCGTACTGCAGTGAGTCCTTTGTGAAACCAGTGGATTCCTTGTCCAGCACAAGACAGCTGTTGGCTTCTTCCAATAGAGACTGCAACCTCCCACCATACCCAAAACTTTCTCATCTACACCAATTAATTGATAACATATTCCAATTATCTTCACCTTTTGGAAAGTGGGGTCCGCCTCAATCTCTTCTGTTGATGTGTGGTTCCAGAAGGGCACCACAGCAGAGAGCATATTTAAAAGGAATATTTGATTCCTTCTCAGAAATATTTCAGATTTTGATTTATAGGCTTTTTTTTTCTTTGTTGTGAAGTTTCAGTAATCTTCTATGATAACTTAAAATGAGACATTTATTGTGGTTTTATATGATTTTTTTTTTCAGATGCACTGTTGATTTTGTGCATTAGTAATCTTAAATGTAAATTGGCACATTTCTCAAACTAAGGTTTGTTTGAAAATGTGACTGTTTATCCTTTCTTTTGAAAGTGCAAAGCATAAATTGAAAGAGAAGACTGCGATAATTTGTTTGTTGGTACATCAGAAGGCTAGAATACCAAAGTAAATATTTATTTTCAGCCTTTTAGTCTCTACAGATTTAGTACCATTTCTCTGCTTTATATTTAATTTGTCTGTTAATTTATTCCACTGTTCCTGTTAACTTATTTCACTGAGTAAGATGAAGTCAAGTTATTGGATGCTCAGTAGACATACAGACACAGTAGCATGTGCTATCCTAGCAACAAGATGAGAAGATGGCAACTTCCTGTTCTGGTTTAAGACTACTGAGTTCTTGCACAGTGATGAATAAGGATCAAAGTCCAATACATCATTTCATATTGTGGGCTTCTCCTAAAGGTTGTATATTTTCTAAGTAATGAACTTCTAAAACACAATTAGTTGAGTTTTTCACTTGCACTTGGAAACAAACTATTTTTTTCCACTGTTCAAAAATTCTATGACTATAAATCATACAAGAACTTAGAAGTCTGGATAGATGGAAAAACAAGAAATCAGATTAACTAGCTCCAGTTAGTTCAGTCTGCTCATTCAGCACCTCAGTCACTGGGGACACATTACCCAGATGCACTATTCCTGCAGCAGTTCCTCATTTGGTACAGAGATTGCTACAAAACTACTGTTTTCATTTTGAATTTTTGACTGGAATGTATTTTAAAACTTTCTTCTATCATCAGATTCATTCTTGAGACAATCACTTGCATCAAGTACCTTATTCCATTGCTAGGCTGCTGAATGATTCAGCTCTAAGTTCTTGAAAAGAAATTTGAATTCTATGCTATGTAAGTGGCAATACCTCTGGGTCCTTACAGTTTACCTACATAATCTCCATCCAAAAAAAATCCCCCACTTTCCTCGGGAAGGCTGAATTTGCTTTGTTCTACTAATAAATAAAGATAGAAGAATTTTTTCATCATCCCCCTTTAGAAGTTTGTTATATTCATAGCATTGGGTGCAGGGTTCAGTTTCATGATGAAAACCAGGCACTTTGCATTGTCTCTGATAGTGTGCATCAAAGCGAACAGTTTGACTGGCATGTTATCTGCCTCCCACATTTTAAGATTACTGGTTTTTTGCTTCAGGACATTTATGTTTAAGAAGCTCAGCAAAGCAAGATCAGATAAGAAGGCACACAAAGATTAACTCTGATGTTCTCATTAAAACCAAATACTGTAATCATAGAAATGAGAAAAATATTTCTCTTCCTTACATGTTTAGCTGTGCTTATCTACAATATTTCTATAAAGACATGCTGTATCTAGAAAAAAATGGTTTGAAAACAATTCTTCTGACAGATCTAGGTTGCAATACAAATAATGTGGGCATCATATCTATCAGAAGTCAACATTTCTTCACTGGTACCTGGATTTTCAGCATTAATTTGAAACAAATTACTGGGGGGAAGCACTCGTCAGCTATATGGTAAAATGCTGTCTTTAGCTGTGCTGTAAGTCTCCTCACCTTGAACTGCTTTTTCTGCTACTTAGTCTACTGCTTATTCAGAAGACCTTTTATTTGTATATTTTAATACAAATGTATGTAATTATTTCCAGTACACTAGTACAACATCAAAATTGTGTCTCTATACAACATTTCTTTTTCCTAGTGCTCTAGATACTTCAGTGACAATAAGTGACTTGAACAGGATAGCAGAGGATTTTAGTAGAGGGAAAAAAGCTGAATCCAAAATATTCAGTTTTAGGGTCACTATCCAATCCTCCCTTGCCTTTATTGTGTTGTTTAGTTATATCAGTCTTTGTGTTCAATAAATAACTAAATGTTTTGACCTATCAGTCATTTCAGTAGTCTGTGCAAAACTTGGAGTGCCTTGGAAGGGTTACAGAGTATGAAAGGACCTAATGGTTTTAACTCTCCTTCCTGAAGTAACATGGGTGAGGCCTTGCAATCACATTAGGCAGGTGGGTTTGTTTCCTTTTTTTTTTTCTTGTAACCACTGTTGGGAACCTTCTTATAGAAATATTTCAGCATACTATTTAGAGCTGCTGTTTGATTCATAGAATGATTAAGGTTGGAGACCTCTAAGGTCATTGAGTCCAACCATTATCCCAGCACTTCCATGCCCACTACTAAACCGTGTTCATATGTACCACATCTGCATGTCTTCAAAATACCTCCAGGGCTGGTTATTCAACCACCTACCTGAGCAGCTTGTACAGTGCTTGAAAACCTTTACAGTGAAGAAATTATTTCTAATATCCCATCTAAACCTCCCCTGGGACATCTAGAGGTTGTTTCCTCTTGTCCTATTGCTTGTTACTTGAGAGTAGGAACCAACCCCCACCTCACTACAGCGTCCTTTCAAGCAGTTTTTTAGAGTGGTACAGTCTTCCCTCAGCTTCCTTTTCTCCAGGCTAAACAATCCCAGATCCCTCACTCTCTCTTCATAAGATTTGTGCTCCAAACCCCTCACCAGCTCCATTGCCTTTCTCTGGACATGCTCCAGCATCTCAATGTCTTTCTTGTAGTGAAGGGCCCAGAACTAAACACAGGATTCAAGGTGTAGCCTCTCCAGTGCCGAGTACAGAGGGATAATCCCTTCCCTTGTCCTGGTGGCCACACTATTTCTGATACAGGCCTGCATGCCATTTGCATGTGTTCACACCTATATTCTACTAATCATACCATTTGCAATATGGGACTATTAGAAAAATATTTTTTTCTAATTCCTGTTCAAGAAGATATTTGCTTTGATTTTTCTTGTTAAAAATTTTCCATTTGTGAGTGTTGCATTTCAATTGCCTGCTGAAATAACACAACAAAAGTCTTCTGATTCCATTATTAAAACCTTGCAAATGCAATGAAATGGTTAGCCTGGCTTTTTTTTTTTTTTTTTTTTTTTTTAATTGGGGGGAATTGGGGAGGAAACCTCTGCAGATTTATTTACCTAGATTTATTACAAACAATATATTTGAACTCTGGCAAGGTGCCTTTATTAGAGATGACCTTGGGGAAAATAATCAAGGTTTACTTTTCAACTTTTCCCTGAGGCTTACTTATAGGTTGTTGCAAGTGAGAACTAAGACATATGTGACGTGGCAGAAGATTGATAACTCTGTGTGTCCCCATGTATCCTAGTTGCTGGAAGCAGGTGCTGAGTACACCTTGATGACACAGGTAGTAGGTCAGTCCTTCAAAGGGGCATATTTGCATTGTAAATTTATGACCAGGACTTTTGGATCTACTGTCAGCCTGCAGGGCTCTCTTAAAATCAGTCAGGAGCTAGAAAGGATGACAGAACAAAGAATTGTTGGGGTTGGAAAAGATATCTAAGGTCATGGAGTCCAGCTGTTAGCCTTGTCATTTTCACCACTAAACCCATGTCCCCACGTGCCACAACCCCAGTGGTTTTGAACACTTCCTGGGAATTGATTCCACCACTTCTCTAGGTAGCCTGATCCAAAGATTAGCCGCTCTTTCAGTAAAGGTATTTTTCCATTCCAAATGTCATCTGGTAGAATTTAGAATTCTAGAGTCAGAGAGGGGCCTGTGTTGGAAGGGACTTTGAAGGTAATCTAGTTTTAAACTTCCTGCTGTGGACAGGGATACCTCTCACTAGAACAGGTTGCTCAGAGCTCATGGAACCTGGCCTTAAGCACTCTCAGGACTGGGACATCCACAATTTCTCTGTGCAATATCTTTCAGTTACTCACCACCTCACACTAAAGAATTTCTCCTGATATCTAAACTAAACCTACTCTCTGTCACTTGGAAGTCTTTCCCTTTCATTCTGTCACTGCATGCTCTTGTCAATAGCCTGTCTTCATCTTTCTTCCTTCAGGTATTAGAAGACCTCTGTAAGAGATGCCTGGATGTCACTCCACCACCTTTCTAGGCAACTTATTCTAATGCCTAGTGACTCTTTCAGTGAAATTTTTCTTTCTAATTTGAACTTTCCCTGGTGCAAATTAAGGCCATTTCCTCTAACACTTCTGCTTGAGACACGGTAGAACAAACTGACCTGCACCTCACTACAACCTCCTTTCAAGTAATTGTAGAGAGCAATGAGTTCTCCTCAGTTCCCTCAGCTGGTCCTGTTAAGACTTGTGCTCTAGACCCCTCACCAGCTCCATTGTCCTTCTCTGGACATGCTCCAGAACCTCAATGTCTTTCTTGTAGTGAAGGGCCCGAAAGTGAACACTGGAATCAAGGTATGGCCTCACCAGTACCGAGTACAGGGGGACAATCCCTGCCCTGGTCCTGCTGGCCACAATATTGCTGATAGAGGCCAGGACACCACTGGCCTTTTGGCCACTTGAGCATGTGCTGGGTCATGTGCAGCTGCTGTTGACCAGCACCCCCTAGGTAACTTTCTGCTGAGCATCTCTCAAGCCACTTTCCCTGACTTGTAATGCTGCATGGGGTTGGGATAACCCAAGGATAGGACCCATCACTTTCCCTTGTGCAGTTGTCCTCAATCCGTCAATCCAGCCTGTCTCTCTCCAGAGCCTTCCTGCTGTCCAGCAGATCAACATTCCCTCCCATCTTGGTGTCCTCTGTTGACTTACTGATGATGAATTCAATCCCCTAGTCCAAATCACCAATAAAGATGTTAAATGGGACTGGCCCCAACACATAGCTATGGTGAACCCAACTAGAGACTGGCCACCAACCAGATGTAACTCCATTCACCAGCGCTCTCCAGGCCTAGCCCCAGACATTTTTTAACCCAGCAAAGAGTACCCTCCTCCAAGCCTTGACCATCCAATTCTCCAGTAACATGCTGTGGAAAAAGGTGTCAAAACCACTTAGGTCTTGGTAGAAAACATCCATGCCCTAATCATAGAAGGAGATCAGGCAGTTCAAACAGTACCTGCCTTTCACAAACCCCTGCTGGCTGGGCTCAATTCCCTGGTTGTCGGGCACATGCTGCACAATGGCACTCAGGATGATCTGATCTATGACCTTCCCTTGCACCAAGGTCAGATTGGCAGGCCTGTAGTTCCCTGGAACACCTTTCTGACCCTTCTTGAGGCACTTCATAATTTCCAGTCAAGTGGAACTTCTCCAGTTAATTAGGACACCTCTTAAATGATTGAAAGTGGCTAGGTAAACAATTTTGCTGATTGCCTCATTACTCTTATGTGTGTCCCATCTGGTCCCTAAGACTTGTGGGCATAGGTCTAATTGGCATAGGTCACTTACCATTTCCTCATGGATTATAAGGGCTTCATTCAACTCTCCATCACAAACTTCCAGCTCTGGAATGTGGGTAGCCTGAGGACAGCTGGTTCTAGTGTTACGTACTGAGGGAAAGAAGGCATAAAGTATCCCAGCCATTTCCTCGTACCATGACAAAGTGCTGCATCCATAACACCACATCCAGCGGTGGATGGAGAATCTCCTTAACTGTCCCTTTGTTGCCAATGTATTTATAGAAAATTTTTCATTGTCCTTTACAAGATTTGCTAAATTAGGCCCCAGCTTGGCTTTGGTCCTTCTAATTTTCTCCCTACCTTGTAACACCTTGTAGTCCCCACAGTTATCTTCCTCTCCTTCCAGAGGTGATATACCCTTTTTTTACCCAGAGTTCCAACCTAGGCTTGTTTTTTAAACAGAGAGCTGGTCCTTTTCCCTGATGGTTTCTCTGATTGGAAAACAGGGGCAGCCTGCTTTTGGATCTCTAAGATTTCCTCTTGAAGCAGATCCAACCTTCCTGGAGTCCCTTGCCCTTCAGGAGTGACTGCAGGTTACCCTGTTACTCAGTCACCTAAACAGGCTGAAGTCTTGCCACATTTCTTGTAGACCTTGCCTTATGCACACAAACATGTATAAGTAGAACTAAGAGTAACTTAAAAGCATAGATGTAAGACCCTTTTCAGAGTATAAATTCTATGTATTTTCTGTAGACTGATGCCTTGTGGCAATACACAAGCAAAGGAAAGCAAAGAAAAATTACACATTTTAAAATTAATTACAGATTGTTTCTCTCTCATATTCCTGGAAACCTGGCTTCTAGGAAAACCTCAGTCAAGCTTGAGGTTATAAATGAAATCTAATTTAAAAAAGAAGAGCTGTCTTGATACAATAAAGACTTTTGTCATTAAAGTAAATACATGCTTATTTAGACTGGGTGACATCTTAGAGATGGAAGTGGAGAAGACTAAGTAACATGATGTTCCTAAACGGAATATCCTCAGTAATGTTCGTACTACTGTGACATAGTGAAACTTCATGATAAATACTGCACTGATTCTTCAAAAAGTATCAGATCTGATAAATTACTAAGAGAAGGACAAAAGGCTAAGGCTCAGTTCACACCAACTGGTATCACTCCAATAAAAATATTCTTGAGAACAGTGCTTTGACCTGAAAAAGAGCTTGACAGTTTAATATCAGTACGGTTATGGTGAGATGTATATTGATTTTATCTATGATCTTTTAAAATCTGGAAACATGAATTATATTTTAAATTTGCACATAAAATAAACACTTTTAAGCAACCCAGAAATAGATTGTAAAATACAAATTTTCTACTTGATACTTTTGCTTGCTAGTAATACTTGTTTTTGTTTGTTTTTTTTTTAATTTAAACTCCACCACTGGTGGCACTGAAATTGTCAGCATCGGACTCCTATAGCAGCAAGCCATAGCATTTCTGGTTCAGGAAAAAACTACTTAATTATAATATCAATTTTTATATCAGTGTTCACAAATATAACATTTACTACACAAGAAAAAGTTCAGAGTAGAATGAAATTCTCAGAACAATGTTTTATTTTTGGGTGATGTTTCTACAAATAGGCTTTGAAAAGAGTAACAACTCCATCCAAATCATTATGGGCTTCTAAAGGGCCTCAGTACATGAAGTTTCTGGGATTTTGTTGTTGTTTTTATTGTTTTTGCCAGAAGAAGACCATATAACAGCCATTATAAAACAGATAATCCATGCCAAAAACTTTCACCAGTCATCTGTTACAAAAACGATTAGGATGTTGGAATTTCAGAATATAAAATTGCCTGTAAGAAAACAGAAAACAGTGAGGCACTGGGAGAAGAAACCTTTATTCAAAAAAAAAAAAAATCTGCATCAAATTGTTGTGGGAAAGAGAAACTAGAAAAAAGTCGTGAAAGTGTAATTAACAAATGGTATTATAGTCCTTCAAGGAAATCACAGTTTGGAATAGCTTTTCTTATGAACATTTCTCTTGAAAAATAGTGTTGTACCAATCATCCTTGGTATTTCTAACAATAACAAAATATCCTCATGTATTTTCCTATGTAATATTGTTTAAATGGCATAATAAACACTGTCATTCTGTGTACTAACAAAAAAGTGCAGTCCTTTGTTCTGTGCATGATTGCATTTACACATTATAGAACTATGAAATATTTACAGAAGGAAGGTTAAATCAATACAGGTTTAAAATTTGCACTTCTGTCTCCTGGGTCTTATATCATCTTGATTTAATGAAGTAAAAGGAGAGAGAATGTTGACACACAGAAAAAATATTTCGACTCTCCTTTGTTGTACATAGAGAGGGTATTAAAGTAGAATTTGCTGTTGGTTCATACTGTAATTAATTATTACACCTTTTTTGTTCAGGCTAGCATTTGAGTTGTCTCATTTGCAAAACATAGATACTAACTATTAAGCAAAGGAGAAGGAAGATACAATTAACAGAAAAGAAAAATAAATTTTACTTAAACCATGCAAGTGCTTAACCAGTGCTGATTACTAGTAGATTTAAGATACAAAACATTATTTGAACTAAAAGAAAAAAAAAATAATTTACCAGAGTTTCCTGAAGTAAAGGGAAAAAATCCCACAACCCCACAACCCCCCAACCCTGGAACACGTCAAGACAATGTGAAGTTTGTAAGTAAAGGAGCACATATTTATAAATATCCAGTCTTATGTGGTTTCTTGGGTAGTTAGACTCATAAATCAAATTAGGATAAATTATTGTCATACACACATTTTTCAGATCAGTTCCACAGCCAAATAGGAATATGCCCATTGCTATTCATAAAGTCACAGTTCATCCATGTAAGGATAGTTAGCTTTGTTTTTTAATTTTGAATGCAGATAGACAAGATATTCACAGAATATAATTTATTTTATAAATCTAAAGACTATAGTTTCATTTAGGATTTTTTCTGCAAAGAATTAATTGTTTTCTAAATGCAATATTTTAATTATCAATAATTGTTTAAGATTATATAGTAACATCTTTCAGATTCTTTTGTTCCCCAGCTGTTAGTTTTCACCATATATTTTTATCATCTCTCATTCCTACCAATTATTTATGGAGCATAACAACTTATTGCACAGTTCTTCCCTTTGGTTTTATTGAATGACATTTTGATAAACTAGAAGAAGAAGTCAGAGTGATTTTTAAACCCTTTTAAATGCTTACTAATTTTTGTTTTTTGCACAGTAATTTAGGATCTGTTACTGTGGAGACAAGAAAAACTGTCACATTTTTTAGTTTGTACTGGCAATTGAAATTGATAGTAAGTAAAACTAGGAAGAAGGTCCAACTAAAATGCTTGATTTAATGCACTCTGCAGATTCCCATCACAGTACCTGTGGTAAAAGTTTGCAAAGACAGGGGCTAGATTCTGCATCTGGGAAGGATTTCCTGGAAAGCAGCCCCACAGAAAAGAACCTGGGGATCCTGGTTGATGGCAAGTTGAACATGGGTCAGCAGCGCCCTGGCAGCCAGGAGGGCCAACCCTGCCCTGGGGTGCATCAGGCACAGCATCACAGCTGGGCAAGGGAGGGGATTGTCCTGCTCTGCTCTGAGCTGGGGCAGCCTCACCTCCAGTGCTGGGGGCTGGTTTGGGCAGCACAATATAAGACGAATATAAAACTATTAGAGAGCATCCAGAGGAGACCAACAAGGATGCTGAAGCGCCTTGACGGGAAGCTGTATGAGAAGTGGCTCAGGTCACTTGTTCTGTTCAGCCAGGAGGAGACTGAGAGGAGACCTCATTGCAATCTGCAGCTTCCTTGTGAAGGGCTGGCCACAACCCTCTGTGGTAGCCATTGATGGACTTGAGGGAATGGCCTGAAGCTGAATCAGGGAAGGTTTACGCTGGATATCAGGAAAGGTTCTGAAATTAGAGGGTAGTTGGGCACTGGAACAGGCTCCCCAGGGAAGGGATCACAGCACTAGCCTGACTGAATTCAAGAATTTAGAAAACGGACGCACAGTGTGATTCTTAGCTGGTCCTCTGCAAGGCCAGGAGCTCAGCTTCAATGATCCTAGTGAGTCCCTACCAATTGAGTATATTTTATGACTCTCTGAATCGCTAAGCATATCCTGTTCTGAAGTTACTAGTTGGATTACTAGCTAGATTCAATATTTTTCTTTCTTTTTTTTTTTTAACCATGCATATGCTTCTCATGGGCTAGAAATTTAGCTTGTGAGACATTTATTTTGGAGGCTGTTTCGAGTGAAGAACACATGCAACAAGAAAGAATTTATTGAAGGTGATTCAGGGGAATAATTTCAAAGTCCTGCTTGAGAAGCGAGGTTTTAAGTGTTCATAAATGCCAAGAAACACACTATTGCTCACCAACTATTTACCAGTGTAAACATTTGGACCTGTGCCTTAGACATGACAGCAAAGGAAAAGCAAGTAATATTTAAGTGTGTATTTGAGATGCTTCTCAGTACACTTTCTCCTTATGGCACAAAAGAAGGTGAAGGCAATGGCAGAAGGATATTGAAAATCTGAGGATTATTGTGGCACCCCTTTACAGGCCCGTGTAAACTCAGAAACTTGCAGAGACATGATATTGCAAACTCTCTTTAAGACACAACACCTGGAATAAAGTTCAACTCTTTCAAACAGAAGTGTCATCAAGACTTCCACTCACTAGATGACTAGACACAATCGCCTTCAGATCTGATTCAGATCAGAATCAGGAAGCTGAGAGTAGGCAGTGAAAACCAAACTATGAGCAGTCCCTTGACCTTAGAATAAGCATGAAAAATTATTAGGTTTGCATGGCAAGCTTTGGTAGCAGGTGGGCCTACAGGGCTGGCTTCTATTAAAAGCTGCTGGGAGATTCCTTAAAGTCAGTCAGAGCCAATCCCAGCTGGCTCCAAGACAAATGTAGTGCTGATTAAGTCTGGGACAACTAGAAACAGTGGTAACACTGCTGTGATAAGATATTTAAGAAGAAGGAAAAAAAAAATTATTGCACAATTGTAATTGAGGCCAGAGCAGTGGGGTGAGAACATCTGATAGAAACAATTCTGCAGACACTGAGGTCGATGAAGAAGGAGAAGGAGAAGGTGCTCCAGGCACCCGACCTGAGATGCTCCTGCAGCCCCTGGTGCAAAACCATGGTGAGACAGCTGTGCCCTGCAGCGCATGGAAGTCCATGGGGATACAGAGATCCACCTGCAGCACATGGAGGAGACCCACATCCAAGCAGGTGGAAGCCTGAGAGGAGGCTGTGACCCTATGGAAAGAGGAGCACACACTGGAGCAACCTATCCGTGGAGAACTGCACCCTGTGGAAGAGTGACTCACTCTGCAGCAGTTTTGGAAGAATTGCCCATGATTTGACTCACATTGCAGCAGTTCACTGAGAGCTGCTGCTCGTGAGATGGACTGAGATGTTGGAGAAGTTCATGGAGAACTGTCTCCCATGGAAGGGACCCCATGGTGAAGCAGGGGAGCAGCTCCTCTCCCTGAGTAGCAGGATAAATATGTGATGAACTGACCATAACCCCCATTTCCTGTCTCCCTCTGCCACTGGGGGAGGAGGTAGAGCTGGGAAGGGGGGCAGGCAGGCAGGGAGAAGATATTTTGAAGGTTTTTATTATTTCTCATTATCCTACTCTGATTTTGTTAGCAATAAATTCAATTACTATCTCTAATTCCAGCCTGTTTTGCCTGTGACACTACAAGGTGAGTGATCTCTCCTGGTCTTTATCTCAACTCATGAATACTTTGTTGTATTCTCTCTCCCCTGAACAGCTGCAGAGGGGAGTGATAGAGAGGCTTTGGGGAGTGCCTGGCATCCAGCCAGGGTCAACAATATACACTAGATCACTTGAGACAGTCCCCTTCTGATCTGATTCAAAGCAGAATTGAGAAGCTGAGAGTAAGCAGTGAAAACTAAACTGTGGGCATTCCCCTGACCTCAGAATAAGTGCGAAAACTTGTCAGGGACAATATTGTGAAGTAACAATCAGAATGCATTAATACTAAATTAGTTTATTTCTATTATTGTTTTGTTTTATTCATTGTAATGCAAAGAAGATTGTTCTGGAAAATTAATATACTAAGTTTTGAGGCAGTGTATTTGGTTTACAAGTCAAGGGTTTGATAGTGGGCAGAGTTACAGGAGTGGTTTCTTTGAGAAGCTGCCAGAAGCTTTCCCCATGCCCAACAAAGCCAGTGCCAGCAAGCTCAACAGCAAACCCTGCACTGGCCATGGCTGGGCCCATCAGTGATGGTGATAATGCCTCTGGCATAACATATTTGAGAAGGAAAAAATTATTGCACAGAAGCAATTGCAGCCAGAGAAGAGGGAACTGACATTATGTGAAAGAAACAGTTCTGCAGACATTAAGGAGGAGGTGCTTAAGGCACTGGAGCAGAGATTCCCCTGCAGCCCATGGTCAGGACTGTGGTAAGACAGGCTGTCCCCTCAGAGAGGCCCAAGGTGGGTCAGATACCCAGCTGTGGCAAGGGAAAACCAATCCCATTCCAGAGCAGGTGGGTGTGACCCGAGGAGACAGTAACCCTGTGGGTGTCCCATGTCAGAGCGTTGCAGGACCTGCAGACCCATGAAACGAGGATCCTGTGCTGCAGCAGGTTTGCTGGCAGGACTTGTGACCCTGTGAGGGAAGCATGCTGGAAGCAGTCTGCTCCTGAAGGACTGCACCAATTGTGGAAGGGACCCATACTGGAGCAATTTGTGAAGAGCTGCAGCCTGTGGGGAGAAGGACACATGCTGGAGAGGTTTGTGTGGGATAGTCTCCCGTGAAAGCGACCTCATGCTGGAGCATGAGAGGAGTGTGAGATGTCGTCCACTTAATGAGAAAGAAGAAGCAGAGACAACATGAGGTGAACTGACTGCAACCCTCATTCCCCACCCCCCTGTCTGTGTCACTTCTGTCCCCATATAAGTTGTGATGATAATTTTACAGCTTAGGCATGCAACCTATGTCATGACTGGGGAAAATCAAACCGTTTCACTAGAGGCCATTGAGCAAATCAATAACTGGTTTATAACACTGAAAGCAGTTGTTAAGATCTGTAGGAATGACAAAAAGCCCTGTTCTGCATGTAAAAATATTTTCAGTGGGCCCACTAACTGATGAAAACATTTACTCTATGTTTTTATGACTTCTCTGGGAAACAAGCTAAAGCACCAAGCACCAATCACAATTTCAGATAGGAAAATGCAAGTGAAGTCAGGAAATTCAAGTAAATTGACAAATTACTGCTGTATTGATAGTGATAATCATTTATGCCTGCATATATGCAGAACAGTTGATGAAACAACACTCCTCATACTCTACATATTTATTTTTATTTTATCATTTAACTTTTTTCTATTATTCTAGATTTCTCATACTGTGACAGGCACCAGGATGTGCCATGTGCAAGTGTCATACAGAACAGATTTAATTTTTAATTTCCCCCATCCGGACTTAATCCTAGGCTAGCAGGTGGGGAGGGTTTTTTTTTGATGATGAACAAAAAGTGTCATAGAATTCTTTTGTGTTATAGAGTCAAAGTGACATCTGTTTATGGAACAGAATTTAAAAACATAATATTCAGGAGAATAATACAAATAAATTCCTGTAGTGTAACAGATTTCAAAAGGCTTGCTACAATGGCAAATAGTGTCCTCCTGCAATGTAAACATTGGCAATGAATTGAGATATTTGTTCTCAGAGCAACCAAGATTGTACCTGTGAAAATGTTCCACTACAACGATTTTGTATTTCATACTGGAAGACTAATGATAATGCAAAATTTTCATGTGAATAGCACTGTGCAATTTTGCCACTCAACATTATGCAATACTAATATTTTTCCTTTACTGTCATTACAATGGCGTAATGTGATTTTCTTAAAATAACAGAATATGAGTTGGAGACAACAGGGAGGGCTGGGATATAGGTTTTAGGGAGTAAATCTCCAATGTTTAAAATCTTTGGCAAACTAAATTCCAGATATATTGTTTAAAAAAGCCCCTAAATTTATAACAAAAAGCCCCTCTTTATAACAATAGTGACAACAACAATGCAGCTTTAACAGAGTTAAGAAAGCATGCTTCCTGATTATGACTTTTTCAAGGCCTTTTGGTGGATCTTTTGAAAAAATATTTTTAAAAAAAGGGAAGAACAAACATTAACTTATTTTGAAAAAATGGACCAAACTTTCATCTCTCAAAAGAAAAGAACCATTCAATATAATCAAAACCACTGTAAGTTTATTGTCTCTGTGCTATTTAGCTGTAGGATCACCTAAAATCACCTAAAACATGCAGTCAGAGTGTCACAGGGGAATTTATACTTAAACCAAACAGAGGACAGATTTGGGTACACAGCATGCACCCCTCTAACACCCCACCCAAACCAAAACCAAGGCACTACCATTCTGTAACCTCATGGCCCTGACAAGAATCCACAACCATCAGTCACAGGCCAAAACTTCCAAAATATAAATCTCTGAGTCATTTATTCAGGAAGGTCAGGCAGGAAGCACAGGAGAATGTATGTTGGCTGATGACCACGCAGACAGAACCCACTCTCCCAGGCTGTTCAGTAGTATTTATCAGAGGATTGGTAATGCAATAGTGATAGCTCTTCAAATTTAAAGGCATCTTTCCTATAATCTCCAATGTAGCCAGGACTGTATCTGAAATTTGCAGTAGCTACACACTGCATTATTAGAAATAGATGAGTGTAAAAAAATGAGTCTCTTTCATCTCCTTGGTTTTACCTACTTAGTTTACATCCTTTATTTCAAAAGCCTTCTCTCCCCTCACCTTTTTCTCCTTTCTATGAAATATGGAGTTAAGAATGTTTAGGGCTCTGAAATTGCTTTTAATGAAACAAATAAATTGATAAATAACATTGGATTATGATTATGACTCACAAAAAACTCATACTATGTTTTTCGCTCCTTTATAATGTAAGCTCATGATTCAAAGAAGATAAAAGTAAAAATTATGGAAGCTGATGATGTGTGCATCTTGCAGAACATCTGAAAGAAAATAATTTCATATTTCTCAAAAGTATTTGTGAGTGACATGATTACTTTGAAATATTTTTACTTTATTTTTTTTAGTATATATGAGTTTTGGTTAGTATTCCCTTTATTTTTCTTTTCATCTATTTAGCCCAGAAAGGGTAAAAAGCAAAACAAAAGCAACCAAAAACCAAAACTCCAAAAACAAAACCAAAGCAAAACAAAACAAAACAAAACCCAAACAAATAAAAAAGCAAACAAATAAAAACCCAAACAAAAAACCAAAAAGCCAAACCACAAAAGAAACAACAAAAGAATTTTAAAACATAGTTAGAAAAAAAAGCACATTTTTAGACAATAAGTGTTAATACATCAAATTTAGCCCAAAACCAAATAATTTCTCTAAAATATAGCATGCTTTTCTCATGACCACAGGACACACATTCCACAAGTTACCTGACATCTGGTCTCTTGCCATGAATAAGAAAATACAAAGATATTGATAGAAAATACCTTTTTTATTAAAAAGATGTAAGGAAGATTTGTTTGAACCAGTAAATTTGTTCCTACACTAAATACATCTGGCAAGGATCAGCTGAAGAAATAGACCTGGAGACTGCTGCTGACTAGGAATACAATGTTTTCCATTACTTCAAAGACTGTTGAAAGACAAACAGTATTTTCCTTCCAAAAAGAATTCATTGACCAATTCAAGTATGAAGAAGTCTTACCATTTATCTCAGTGGATCTTCAGGAAGAGCTTTTTATGAGGAAAGAAATGTGATATACAATATAGAAACACAAGCCAGATAACCACAAGATATGTATCTGTGTGATTGTACTTAGAATTAGAAACAATAGAGCACTTTGCAGAAAGCCATGCAGAGGCGTAGACAAAATTGATGATTTTCTAAATCACTCTCCTGAATGGAGCTCTGGTCCCAAGACAACTGATGATACTTCTGCTCCTATGAGCACAGAGCATCCTTGAACAGCTAAAATAAAAGATGATGTTTAAATTAGATAATAATTTCTGAAACTTTAAATTGAATAACCATAAAAATAACACTGATCAGGAGTAACATTTAAGGAAGATGTTACAGAGGAAGGCCACAAATGTCTGAAACCTTCCCTGCCTTCTCCTGCAATAACTTATTCTTCTTGTAATCTGGTTGCTATCTCTGGTAGTATGAATAGGTCTGTATGAAGTGAATTTTTGAGATGAAACAATGAACCATCACAACCATGCGTGTAGGGGAGCCATGTCTTTGTACTTCCTCCATCTGCAAACTACAAGAAGAGTGGTTATACCTTTAAGAGAAAATAACTATTCTCTTTCTAACAGAGCACTCTTGTGTGCAAGTCTGTTGTCCATAGCTTGTTTTCAAGGTGATTTAAATCCCTGCAGAGCTCACCACAGAGGAACAACCCTGATACTTCTCATGGGCATATTGCTGAATCAGCCAGTGAACGTGCTCGTGCTATACATCACTTTGGCACCATTAAAGAATTATAGGACATCACATGGTCTTGCAGAAATTAATCACTGCTTAACAGTCTGTGCTCATGTGTTATGAAGTCATTTGAAATATCTGCATGTAGCCATTAGTACTCTGAGGAGAGTGTATATGCAGTTAATGAACCACAGCACTATGTTACAGCTGAGATAGATAGTTTTCAAATTGATAATTAATATTTTGGATGATTGCTTTATGCTATCTGCAACGCATTGCAATGATATTTCCAATCATGCCTAAATACTGAGAGTGGCAGTTGTATTCTCACACAAATATACAAGTACTTACTATACCAAAATTATTAAAGCAGATATATCTAAATATAAAAATTATGTGCCAAATCCTCTTCAACTGCACCAAAAAAAAGTATTTAAATAATAATACTCTAGAAAATAGTGTATCTGCAGTGTTTTATTAATAAGACTAGAATAAGTTTCACATATTTCCAGTCTATATTTATTTTCAAATTAACATTTTGAACACACCACTCTGGAACATCATGACATGTACGGAAAATGTTCTGTTTCAGAAGCACTGAACTAAGCACACCACCTTTGATGTTAATGATGAATGCATGTGTACAGTGAGGCATATTTGTGGAGACCACATTTCAGACCACATTTAGCGGAGTTGGATTTGGGGGAGGAAAGGATGTTGCTATTTTTTTGAAGAACAAAGCCAGCAGGTTTTTTATTAGACTTCTCAAAAAATAGTCCACCATTAAGTGTTCACCTTTTTTATACAATTCAACTTTTATAACTGAAACATCAATTAGCCTTCTCATTAAAATAAAAGATATGGACATTCTAATTTCTTTGCACTAATGTATTCTTCAAGTTTTTAATCAATATTATACTTTATTCCTAAAGTGGAAAAGAGTGAAAGTGGTTTGGTGAGTTTTTTAATTGAAACAATTGAATTTTGATATAAGAAGTGCCTTAGAATGAGTTTGCAAATTTCTCTAAATTTCAGGGACATGAGATATTTAGTATGCTTAAATATAATTATTAGAGACACCTAATCCTGAAATTTTGTCATTCATTTAAATCAATTGTACAAGCTTAAGGGTATAATAGATATTGAACAATGTATTCCAGAATTAAGTCAAAAAAGACAAGCGTTTTGAAAAATATTGCTGATCTCACTGACCTCTTGCACATATGTTTATTGGAAATCCATTGAATATATAAGCTTATTTCTATGAAGAAAATTTTGTACTCTTTGCTTACTGACAGTCATGTTTTAAAAAGTTCTAAAAGTTAGTGAGGAAATTTGGTTTTAACCTGAGGTAAAATTTTTGGCTAATATTTGCCATTAGAAAATAAGATTGACAGAGTAATAATGTAAATAACTACATTTCCCTAAAATCAGAGGTACAAGAGAAATTTCTGCTTACATCTTCAGGAATACTTCCCCTAACTCCCAGTGTTCCATCTCTGCCTTTCTGCAGGGCTATAGGGCTGTCATGTGCCTCTTTATTCCTGTTTTCGCTTCCAAAGGCCATTCTAACACTAATCTTGTTCTTGCATTTGTTCTTACATTGGTTAATGAAACTATCTAACACTCACAAATTGGATCTAATGCTTTGCTGCTCTTTTGTTTTTGTTGTTAATATCCAATAAGTGCCAGAATATGTCTATATACACACTTGTATCTATATAACTCTCTTTTTTTAATATATTAATCCTTGAACTAGTGAAAAAGCAAATTTTCCATTTTATTTTCCTCTTTGAAGAAATTTAGTACTTTTAAAGTGTTTTGAATGTGAATTTCACTTAAATAAAATTAGGTTCTATGCAAGAAGAAATACTGGGTTATTTAATCTAACCCTGAGTTTTTGATTTATACATAATGGCAAAATTCCGCTGAGGAATACTGAAGGTTTTCATGTGAACTCTTTGGGCTGTTCAGATGATGCAGACACCCAACTTCCTTCTCTCTGGCAGGATCTATGGGTGGACAGATTTGGGGGAGGTTTAGTGAGAAGCAACTGGAGGTGCCAATACTGCACATCTCCCCAGCTGCTCATTCAGGAGTGCTACTGTCCTGGTTCACCAGGTCTGCCCTTCTACCCTGTTCCCAGAGGAGCAGGTCCTGCTTGAAAGCCAGAGGATTTGTTCCAAGACCTCAGTCTTTCACCATAATGGAATTCCAGGCAGTTCTTGAGTTCTTGAGCAACTTGATGAGCACACAATTTCAACAAGACATGTCAAGCTCAATGAATTTTTTTTTTTTTTACTGATAAAACTTTTTGGCTTTAAACTGTGTAATAAACTGAGTATGAACCAGTTTCACATCCAGCAATTTCAGGTTTTATTAAAGCACAACATACAATATGCTCTCAACCAGATTTTCTTTTATATGTAATGAAAGTCTTGCAGCAGATGCCTCATCTAGTATTCATACTTAAATCTGCTGCAAGACTTTCATTACATATAAAAGAAAATCTTCTGAGCTTTCTTCAAAGCCCAGTGAAATTTAATTGCAACTGTCTTAAACAATACGTAAAGCAGTTTTGAAAACAGGCTTTTGTCAGGTAGGAATGACGTATCGTAACTAAATTGTAAAAGTTATTAGAGCAAAGATTTAATTGCAGCTATTTACTGTCTTGTATCAGACATCCAGAGATGGACATGGACATCAAGGCTACCTCTGGCTTTTAACTATTGCATTAGAGGTTTTTTAACTTTTTGATAGAGTATTATACAAAATGTATCTCAGTTACCATAATCAGCCATGTCTAATTTATTAAGTAATTTGGATGACTAGGAGCAATCATAATATCAAAGCAGTTGATGTTGAGGACATTGTGTCTGTTGCAAGTCATAAGGGATTTATTCTGGAAAAAATTTAGTGTGTTACTCTGTACTGGATGTCCTCACAAAACACACAGCTGGAGGCCGTCTCAAGAAGAGACTTGGACTTTGCATCCACGTTAGGTGAGCACATGTTGCTGAGCATGGAGGTGAGCACAGTTTAGCTTTCCCCTGTAAGAAATCTAGATTGTGTGGTAGCAATTGGGGCAACAGCTTCAAAATAATTTTTGATCTGAAATAAAACGCTAAAATTAATTCAAATTAATTTTGAAATTAATTGTGTTCTGGTTTTAGCTGAATTTTAATTACAAGAAAAAAACCCAACTACTTGTGTGGACTTTATTATTTCAGCTTTGAACCCTGGGTTCGGTCAGAAACCACAAAATTTTATGAGGATTTCACAAGTTTATGTGTGATTTTAAAAGCTCACTGTAAAAGAAGGAACAAACCAAACTGATAAAAAATCTACAAAACTGGTTTCTGGGTAAACATTACAGCTTACTTGATTTTGAGATAAAAAGCTAACAATAATTTCATAAACTGTATTTAATCAGAAATCTTATTTACAGGACCAATTATGCTTCACTGGGAGAAGGGAAATTATTGTTAAAACTGTATGTTGTTAAAACTGTATGTTTTCCAATTAAAAGCCTTTAAAAAAGCCAAAAAATTCCGTTTATTAGCCAATCTTTTACTGTAGTATCTTTGTTTGGTTTAATTTCTAAAAATATTATGAATGAGAGTAGTTTCAACAAATAAGCCACATTTTTGCAAGCAGATCCCCAACTCAGGAACATCTCAACAATTCACATTCATGTACTCATGTACATGGACTCTTCTGAAACAGAATTTATAGTCTCACTGCTTCACTGTGAAGATATGCTTCATAAAGATATGCTTTCCTAAAGCTTTCTCTTTCCTATTACCTGTCAAACCACATGTAGTGAAGATTGAAACTCTCCACATAAACAAAAAACACCTAAGCAAGTCTTTTTGATGATGTAACAATTTTTTCCCAAAATTTTCTTTGAATTTTGCTCACTCTGTTTCCTAAATCCCAAATTAAAAAAAAAAAAAAAAAAGAAAAAAAAAAGGTTGGGAAAGTTTAAAGACAACCCTAATAACCCTACAAGAAGTCAACCGAAATATATATATAACTTGCTTTGCTAACACAAACACTAGGGTCTCCCACAGTGAAGAGCTGTGAAAAACTGGTAATATCAGACATATAGGATGCACAAAGTCCTGTAGTGCATGTGAAAGAGAAGCCAGCCTGTGTTTTTATTTTGTTGGACCTCCAAGGGGCCTTTACAGAATCAAGGAATGTTAGGGGCTAGAATGGACCTTAAAGATCATCTAGCCTCAGCTTCCCCTACTGTGGGCTGGGACACTTTCCACTAAACCAGATTACTGAAAGCTTTATCCCACCTGGCCTTGGACACGGCCAGGGCTGGGACATCCACAACCTCCCTGGACACTCTGTGTCTCATCTTCCTCACAGTAAAGATGTTTCTCCTAATATCTAACCTAAATTTCCCCTTTCAATTTGTACCCATTACTCCTTGTCCTGTCACTACAGCTCCTGATGAGAAGTCCCTCTCTGGCTTCCCTGTGGGCCCTCTCCAGATAGTTGTGCAAAATATTACAGCACAGTTAAATAATTTTTTTTTCAGTCTTATACTTTCAAAATTGAATTCCACTTTCAAGATATTTTTAAAGGAAATCCTTAAGGAAAAACATAAAACAACACATCATCCAGGGACGTTTATCCTGAAGAGTTCCCTTCCAGACATCAGTTATGGATATGACAGGAGAGATAACTGCCAGTTTAACAACAATCATGAAGCTTCCTATCGAAGAGTTTGCATTTGAGAGTGAGAATGAAAGTGGCAGGAGATAGTTCATGTGAGAGAACTCCTGCATGTCTCCTTTTATCTGCAAACAAATGAACTATGAAAGAATCACACAGCA
This sequence comes from Molothrus aeneus, assembly GCF_037042795.1. NCBI lineage: Eukaryota > Metazoa > Chordata > Aves > Passeriformes > Icteridae > Molothrus > Molothrus aeneus. The sequence goes on along the minus strand of NC_089680.1, from coordinate 19,526,693 downwards.
CAACAAGGCCACATGAGTATTTGAGCAACTGTGTATAACAAGCTAAAACTAACTACATATAGAAACTGGCAGTTTGAGACTACCTTCTGAAAAAGAGAACAACGGGGACCAAAGAAAATCACCCCGGACGCTTAAGATTGATAATGCTTGGTTCCCAATTAGTGCTAGGTAAAGATGCTGTATTCCTGCCCACAAAATCTTAAAAGAGCTAGAGATAAGGTGAAGGAGGAAATAAGAGAAATATTTTCTTCTCTTAACAGATGGTGAACTGCAGCAAGAACACATATCTTTTCTTCACAGCCTATTATAATATAAGGCAACTTACTGCAGGATTTGAGAAGTGCTTTTCCTTTAGAATGTGCCATAATGATTATTTTTCTCCATTTTTCTGTGTTTGTTTGATGATTTCCCTGCAGCTGCCAGACAACAATGCATTTGCATCTGAAGTAGCAAAATAAGGTGGGAAATAATTTTCTTATGCTATTTCTGTGTTGCTTGTAAATCTAAGCCTTCCTGGATACAAACTCCACTGCACAGGCTGGGAAGTGAATACAACCTCATATACAATCATTTCATGCTTCAGTTATGCTTGATTTTTCATGCTCTTTGAACCTTAATTTAACTGTGAAGTTCACTTAATTAGAATTTGGGCTTCAGGAGTGCTTTTAAAGAATGTGTTTGTGTTTTGATTTGTTATTTAATCTTGTTTTCCAAGGGTAATGAAGAAAATCAGGATTGAACTGAGTAGCCAAGTATAGCAAAAGGAATTTCTTTCACATTTCCTTCATCCTTACTTCATTAAACTGTAATATTTCCTTGTTTGAGGCATTACCACTTTTATTCCTTGGAGAGTACTTGTGGCTGATATGCCTCATCCCAAGAAATTATTTCAATAAAATGCAGACTTCAAGTTACCTCTAAACTTAACTGCAGTACTCTATCAAAATGAACTTAATATAATAATGAATTCCTGACATCCACTACTTGTCAATCAAATAATAATAACTTGTATTTCTGAGCAAAGGTAAATAAAAGTTACATGCCCATCAGAAAAAAAAAAAAAGAAATCAAGAGTTTTGAAATAAATATAAATTCTCTCATCATCTCTAATTGTCACTTGCCGTAGATGTCAAACTAGTAGAGTAGCAGAATCTAATTTCCTTGTTTGATTCACCATGAAATTAAACTGAACTGACAATTTTTATTTTCACCTGGCAAATTCTTCCAACACTATTTAAATCTAGCTAATCAAGTACAGTTATCTGCTGCACACACTTGTCTCTCTTACCACACCTCTGATTTGCAGTATCCCACATCCGCAGCTTGCTCTGACAGCCTGGCATTGGAATACATTTACAGTCTTGCAAGGTGTAAAGGAATGCACGGACATAGTTAGCAAAGCTGCCAGTGAATGTATAAAGTCATAGATCTACTTCTGAAAGATGATGGTCAGGAAGGAAAAATAAAAGTTTTAGAAGTATGGGAAGAAAAACAAGCATTCAGAAAAAAAATCTCTATTATTATACTTAAATGCATTACAAACACTTCTAATGTTTTTCTTCATAAATAAGTAGTTTATTTTGTTAATGCTTTGCTCATTAAAAATATGGGAAGCAATAATTGATATCTAAACTGTCTCATATTCATTATGTGTTAAACATAGCAGGTGCAGTACATCCATTACGCCATGAATTTGGGGTCAGGCTACATACAAGGATATCTCTTAACTGGGTGAGCTGTAAACTCAACTTTGATATCTCTGACTGCAACAACTCAAGTTACCTATAAAGAGATGGGTCTGGGTATCCATATATTATATTTTCCCTCAATAAATAATTCAGAATTTGAAGTCAAATGGTCACATCTCCCTCTGAAACAGAGGGGAACTAGGATTGGGTATAATATGAAAGATATTTGACCTCTTGTACTCCCCTGTAAATTAAAGCTTCTCTCCTTTTGACATTGAGAGCAGAGGCTGTGAGGTGTGCTGTAAATTGTGAGAAGGAGTCTGTGTGTACTTGGCTGTAAACTCATAAAATGTGATTATGCTGGGGAGCAACCTGCTGGGGAGCAACCTGAAGCCTTTGTTTCCTCCTTCCTAGGACAGAAGACACACAGAGCATCAGAGAGCAAAGTATTGCTTCCTCAGCTCCCCATTACCCACCCCTGTTACCAGTGAGAGGAGGGAGAGACAGGTCACTGGGCTGCAATTTCTCCTTCGCAGTCCCCCCACAGTGAGGCAGCTCGTTGCAGACTGTATTCCTAGGGACGGACCCAGCTTAGCCACTTTAGCAACTGCTTTCTTGGCAAATTTTACCCAAGGACAAACTCTTTGTGAAAAAAAATCTGTTAAGATGTTAAAGAGAGTGAAAGGCATTAAAGGGTTTTTTTTAACTATCCTCTTCACCATTAAACAAACATAGATGTACTTATTTTGGCTCACTTAAACTGCAGTTTTGCTTTACATTATTTGTTCTCACCCACCAGATTTCTTCTGTTAGAAGCTGCATGACACCCTTAAGTTTCCCTTCTAATGAGTTAAATCTGCTAAATGTTAGTGAATAAAGGTAGAATAATAATAATATTTGACACACAATTTACTTTAGACTAAGGAGAAAAGTGTCATCTGTCTTTGGACAGGATGAAGAATTCATTTCCTTGAATCAATTGAGAAGTTAGAAATAAAATTTTATAATTACCCTGTGTCTAATCACAGTGCCATTCCAGATAGATAACTGACCCCAAAACACATTGTGGAGATATGGGATATTGTGGAGATACTTGCATATTGTGGAGACAGCTTGACTATTTTGAAGGAAGAATTTTTCAGATTTTTAAGATGTGCATATTCTGCCTCCCAACCTGCATGCAAGCCCTTAATAGCATCACACACTTTCTATTAATTCTTACCTGTCTGCTTTGCAACTTCTTTTTCCTCTAACAAAGAAAACAATTCACCTCAGCTCAATAAGCTGTGTACATTTTTTCCTCCAAGACTGCCAAATTGTTTCAGCTAAGACCACAAGAGTCTGTTGTTTCCAATATTTCCTAACTGCAGTGATTTTCTTTCCAGGAACATTTCCATTGCCTTCTGTCTTTCTCCATCAACTTTCTGTGAATTTATTCCCTGCTTTTGGGAAATTCAAATCCTTACATGGCCACACAACAGAAGGGGCCTCTAGTGGATTATTTTAAGAATCTTTAGTCTATTTAACCAATCTCACCAGAATTTCAACTTTTATTGCAGATATTAAAGGAAGTTTAACTACTGCAAGTACAGAAGTTAGTACAGGATGCTGCATAATTTCCACAGTTTTACAATAATACAATATTTCAATCATTCTCTTGTCCCATACAAATAATGCAACTTAATTCATCCAACTGGACCTTTTGCTGTAGAAACACTGTATAAATGTTATGTTGATACAGAATGAAAAGTGCACTTTTATATTGCACTTGGAAATCAATATCTACTCTTTTGTTGGAAATTACATAATAAGTCTATATTCCTTTATGAATGCTTTTCCTACTGAGTAAATGAATTCAGTGCCTTGGAAAGAGAAGACATGCATCAGATTCATGCCTGGTGGGACTTCTTTGAAGTTTAGGAAGTAAAAGCCTAGATTAACTTGGCCCCACACATACAAACAAATCAGATTGCCAGAGAGTTAGACCAACAACACTATTTCATGGTCTAAGCCAAGAGCAAGTAATGAGAAAAAGACAATGGTTTATTTTGGAAAAAAATGTCTTATGCTTGTAGTCTCCTGAGACTTAACATTATTTGTCTTTAAAAAGAAGTAGATTTTGGAAGCTATTAAGAATAGAAGAAATTTTTAAAAGTTAACTTCTGTGTTTGGAAAAAGAAAAAAGGAAAAACAACCAAATATGACATGGAAAGTTTATTCCCTGTGCTACCACAACTAGTGTACTACCAAAATTAGTGAAGCAGTTGCAATAAGATAGATTCATCTAGTACTAGCCAATGAAATGTAGCTGAAAAAGTAAAAAGTTGCATGTAGTTACAAAGCACTCTATTTCCTGAAACACCACATGGTTCAAGAAGCACAAGAAAAACACACTAGAAAAGACTAAAAATTCAAATATTGGAAGCCAAAACACACTGTCCTTGCTTACCCAAATACTTCTAACTAATTCCGTATGATAGCTTTCCAAGTGTGGTTGGCAGACTTGAGTGTATGCATTTCCTTTTTCAGAATCTGAATAATCAACAACACACAATCACACTTTCCAACAATAAAAATTGTTTAGAATTTAACCCTGAGTGGACATCATACTTAAGATTGCATATTTGAGTCCTAGAGAAGAAAGAGAGGAGTTTATCTTCATTTATTTTACCCAATTTCATGTTGATGATAATGTTAAAGATGTTAACCTTCCACCATTACAGGTAATTTTAATGTCACTGTAACTGACTCTCCATACTGCAAAGTCACTTGAGCAAAAAGATGACCAGAAGCTCTTAATGGGGATGCTCTGATAAATCAGCCTTCTACTAAAATATAGAATGCCAAATTTATTCATGTTCTAAATTCATTCATGGTCTTCACATGCGGACACGTGTGTTTAACAGATTGACTGTTAGATGGATAAAAAACTGTCTGGATGGCCATGTCCAAAGATTTCCTCAAAACCCAAGTGGCAACCAAAAAGGAGTAGTGTTCCTCAAGGGTCCAGTACTATTTCGGGTCTTCATAAATGACGTAGTGGGTGGGATTGACTGTTCCCTCAGCAAGTTTGCAGAAGACGCTGAGCTGAGTGGTCAGAACTTGAGGGAAAGAACACCATATCCAGAGGGACCTTGACAGACTTGAGGAGTGGAAGTGCTCTGTGGTCTTTGTAGAGACCACATTGCACCTTTTCAATAGATAAAGGCAGCCTATGGGAAAGACAAAGCCAGACTTTTACCAGGACCTATAGTGGTAGGAGGAAAGGTAGCAGTAGATTTAGACTAGGAAGAGGTTAGACTGAAAAAGCTTGCTGAGAGAAGTTGTGGAAGCCCTGTCATTCAAAGTGTTCATAGCCAGGTGGGATAGGGTTTTGAGCACCCAGACCTTGTGAAAGATGTCCCTGGGCACAGCAGGAGGGTTGGACTAAGGCCCCTACTAACCCAAATAATTTTGTGATTCTATGGTTCATGTAATTCTGCACTTTTATATTGGTGATGGCCTATACAGTCTATAGTATTTAAATTTCTTAAGAAGAAATAAGCAAATTAAATCCTCTTTTCCATTTAATAGGAAATGGGTCTGAGAAGAGGAGGAAAGTTCCTGAAACCAGTTCTGTTCACTAATGTCACTGAGAATGTTAGCAATTCATTTTTCACAGCATTTTTTCATTAAAAAAAAAGCCTTTCAAGCACTTTTCTTTTTCCTACTTACAGTTTATATTCTTTTGGGTTAATTAGAGCAGAGGGGCTAACTGACAGGCATTATATTGTTACAATACATACTAGGCTTTAAACGAAATCGAAGAAAAAATACTAATAAAGGGGGAAATACTCTTTAAATTTCCCATTGATGGCTGTTATTGAAATAAAAAAAATACGTATTTGGTACTCTAGGGGAAAAATCATAACATGGTTTATGTAATCCTTCCTTAGACATTCAATAAGGTTATGTTGATTCAAAGCTCTTCTTAATGATAAAAATCCTCAATAAGCTTTGCATTATGAGTCGTGATTAAAGGCAAAAGAAAAAGAAGTCGATTGCATTTTTTTCTGTCAGGAGCATCATGACAAACATATATTTTAAATTCAAAGTGCAGCTGCATCAAACACAACATGCAGACTTCCTGCAATTAACTCAATAAATTCATCACTCTGCCTTAATTACAATGCCACTAGCTAGCATTAGCTTGAGCTGTAGTTCCAAGATGCAGAAAGATGTTCCTGTCCTCCCACAGGCTAATCCTGTTTCTTCTTATATGTCAAGTTGGTTTGTTTTGCTGGTGGGGGTTTTATTTTTTGTTTGTTTTGGGGTTTGTATTTTTATTGGGGGGCAGTTAAGAGGGTTACTTTATCATTTTGTGGGAGGGTTGGGGTTTTTTTTAAATGTGGATCTATTTTATTAACTACTGTACAATGTGATTCTCTCTAATGACTCTTAGCGCACATACAGGAAAACATAGCTGGAGGGGAAGTATTTAAATTGCCTTCACCTCCCAAGGTCATTTTAAATTTACATTCAAATGCAGCATTTTTATTTAATTGCAAAAACACATTTAGAGAACATGGAATGAAGGATTTTAAAACATTATTTCAAAGGGAAAGCCTCCTTAGAATCACATATAACTGTTTAAACTTCTGATCAAAGATAACATTTTCAGCATGCAAAATTATAAATGTGAACAAGACAAAAAGGTTATTTGAGTCATCATTCACTGCAACACTGGAAAGATAGGTATGTATATATTGATATAATGCTTTGCCTCAAATTTGCTTTATAATTTTTACACATTTAAAATGTGTGATGTTCAGGTTTCAAACACCTTTTCAGAGAGTAAAAGGACAGTCTAAAGTATATTCAATAGACAATACTTCTTTAACCGTCAAAAATTAACAAGTTGGCCATGCTAAAATTCAATGTCTGGCATGTGGCAGAACATGAAGGAACATGTCTTTAAAGAAGAATTATACAGTGAATTTCTCACAGTGTTTCTGTACAATGTAGTAGCTGCAAACATCCTCCCCACCCACCAAAAAGAAACCACAAATAAACGACAAAAAAGAAATCCCCATGAAACCAGGAAAAAAATATTTAAACCAGATTATTCAAACTTAGAAGTGAGTTAGGAAAAATAGACTTCAAAATTAAACCCAAAATTTCATAAGCAGATATTAAAGAATACACAACAGTCTTGAAATGTCTGTTCCTCTTTATATGTTCAATTCTCTCAAGTACTTTAAATTATCTGTTACCTCTTTTTCTAGCTTCTTATTTTCAACAAACAGCATAAGAAAGTGAAGGAGCTTGTAAACTTTGCACTTATATGGGAGAGTGAAATGTAGGAGTAATTGTTCAGTTGTCCATCACATTCATAAGAGGCTGACAATTATTTTTAATGGGAAGGATAACTGTCACACAATAGGATGTGAGCACTGAAATGAAGTTTAATATCCTAAAAGAAATGGATGTATCAAACAGTCTTCTACTTAATGACTGCTATAGCAAATAAAGCCATTATAGCAGTCTTTGTGAAAATGAGCTCAAGAATAAATACACATTTAAAAAGCAATTGAAATACCAGTATGATCAGAAAAAATATTTCACTAAATAAAATGTTCCAAACTGTTTATCTAAGAGCTTAAAACCACCTAGTCAAAATCTTGAAGAGCACATCCAGAGTTATTCTGGCGCTGTCCCCAAAGCCCATAGCATCTTTGGAATATCAGCCTTTAAAAAAATGTAGTGCTATGCGATTTAATATCGCTAGCAGAGTGCACAAAATTAACTGATGAGTTAACAATCATCTAATTTGATTTCTGACTCTTTTCTCAGCTTTTAAGCAAAACTGAGAGTAAAACTTTGACTGAAAGCTAGTATGTCTGTTTTCAGTTATTCTGCAGTAAGGAACACTATAGAGATATTCAAAAATCATCTGGACATGTCACAGCCTTGAGTGACATGCCCTGGAGACTCTGTTTGATGGAATAGATGACCTCCAGTGGGTCCTCCAACCTTACCCTTCCTGTGATTCTGTGAAAATGATTTCATTCTTCACAGAAGGGACAGTCACCTCTCCTTGGGGTCTGCTCATGTTTCCTGAATATACTCAATATCTATGAGCTAATAATTGTGAGACAGTAAGAAGAGTTCTGGGAATATTAATTCTCTGTGTTTAGCATGGTCTTGTTACCTTAGTGTCATAAAAACTCTGAACTGTTGGTGTCAGTCCCTCATTTACAGTTCTAACATTGCTTAAGGATAATGGAAAGCCTTACACAAACTTGTAAAGCTTAACAAGACAAAGGCTTTTTAAATGGGCGTTTTATGTGAGCTAAGTGAGGGGTGAAGCCTGCAGTAATAGTTCATATTTCATGGGGACTTGGTTTTCATGAAATCATCTTGGTGTCATCTTTCATCCATAATACAATATCAGTTCATTAAAATTCAATGCAGCACTGAACTTGGTCAGACCGAAATGGGGCTGACAAACCTCATGTCTGATGCACAGATAACCAGACCTTATGAAGGTGAAAGTAGTTTTCAGTATCTGTACTGTTCACTTGATTGATTCCATCTTAGAAGTCACGTGGCTTAATGTTTCCTGCATGGCCTGCCACTGTCATGCAAACATGACCTGATAACACATTGTCAGGACTACTCCAGAGAGCTTACAGCAATCTAAAATCTTTTCACGGAGTGTGAAGTTCCATCTGAAATGTGCATATTTGATAAGCAGTTCCTCTTCTTCTATCTTTCATTTTCAGAAAGTTAATCTTCTGTGCTCCGCTGAATCTTGTGTCAAAATGATCTGGCTCAAAAATGCATCAGGTAGCCCAATATCACTGAGCCCCTGGGAACAGACAGGTTTCCTTTCCCATCCTCGGACAGCTGCAAGAATGGGAGCAGCAATACGTTGTGCTGCTCCAACACTTTCAAGGAGATGCACTTTCAGGTATCAGGATAAAAATCCATTTGAATTCAGTTCTATTACTGTCTGGTCCTTAGGGTTAGGCTCAGGTACAGAATATAAACCATTTTTCCTCTTGAAGAGGTGTTCTTAGCAAGTGGGCTGTGCTGTGTATGAAATCTATTTTGCCCATTTAATGTCCGCACATGATCTCAGTATTTCCCAGAACAATTTCAGGCAATGCCAAGTTCCATGGATTATCACAGCAGTGCTTTGCTATACCTCTAGCACTCAGCATTTTGCTGTCTGAGTGTCTGTCCCCACACCGTCAGGGATGACCTTATCTTTCACACCACACCAATCAAATCTGTGTGATAATGCCAGCTGCCTCTGCTATTTATATCGAAATAAAACAATCAGTGTCTACATTCACAAACCCAAATGTCAAGCGACAGGACTTTATGTGGCCTACAATTTGCTAGTCATTCACTAACCTCTCCTGCATAAATAACTCCTTAGTTTAAAACAGTAATAGTTTAGTTTTTATGTGAGAAAGAATAGTTTGCCCACAACATCTCAGAAGTTGCCCTAGTACCTCACAATCCCCTATGCAGCAGATGTTTATCCTTGCTTCTGGAAATAGTCTGGGAGAGGAAACTCCAGAAAGACACCCTGAGTTACAGAAATTAATTTCTACGTCCGCTTTAACAAAATCCAGTATTTCTTGCCCCATAAATCACCCTGAAGGAAACTTCCCTAGGTTGCTTCAGCTATTTCACAGCAACTCAATGCTGGTTTTCTGCATTTGCAGCTATTCAAAATATTTTTTTCTGGTTTTTAATTATTTGATAGATTTAAAAAGAAAGGAAAAAGGTGAAAAAATGAGGGATAAAAGAGCAATATTTTATTTTCAGGTAAAAGGGCTGCTAATGCAGTTTAATCAAAGCTGCTGACCTTGGTGCAAACACTAGATAATGCTGCAAATACAATACACCAAGGGAGGGATTGCAATTGTACTGTTTAGATTGTATGAATGATATTTGAAAAATTGGTCCCGAGCACTATAAATTTCCTTTATTATTTTACATGTAGTCAAAGGAAAGTTCTCTCAAACACATTTTGGTAGACAGTGACACACAGGAAAAATCAAAGTTTCTTTGCTTTAGATATTCTCACATCTGTTTTCTAATTAAAATAAACAGGGCAGGAGACTTTTTCTCCTTTTTAATGCCTTTATTTAAAATGACCAGCTTAAGGTTGGGAGGCTTGACGGATCCCCGGCTTTTGTTTGTCATCAGTATCAGGGCGACCCAGAGGAAAAGTAATCGTGTAGCTCTGTCCAATCAAGGGCACAGCTGGGACTGCCCACCTCACCGAGGCAGTGGAGTTATACCTCATGTTCCAATGCAGAGTTTTCTGGGCTCTTGGTCCTGGTTCCAACTGAGGTGTATGGTCAGGGCAAGGGGCAACAAAGGTTTTTCAGCATCTCTGCAGGCTCATACTTTGTTCCTCACGTCCAGACATCACTCTGATCTCTTAATTCTGTGTTGGATCGTTGTTTTCAGGGTCCTTTCAGTAAGTTTGGTGGGCTAGATTCCCATGGCATGCTGGTCCCGAGGTTATTTTGCATTCTCTCTGATGCTCCCCCCCCATGTCCCCTCCTCTCACCATCCGGGGAGAAGGGCCATCAACCTAGCCCCAGGCAGGGCCTTACCGATACAAAAGGAGCAATTAACGAAAACAACCGTGATTACAATAACAAACAGGTAGAACTTCACCTTGTCAGCAACTGGTTTAACTGGTTTCACTCTGCAACCTTTTTTTTTTTTTCCCAAAAAAATTGGCAGATTTTTCACTTATAACATAATGACAATATTTTTTACTTATAACATAATGACATAATTCTGCTGGAGTGATGGATTTTGCCTTTTGAGATGTGTGCTTCCAGATAAGATGGGAAGAGATTGCCCAGCATTCACTCCCATTGGGAGTGAAATGCCAAACATTTTTACTCCCAAACGCATCATGTCAGTGTTTTGTGTCTTTCAAGGGTTGGAAACAAACCATGGAATTAAAAGAGTGGAACCCTTCTCCACCTTGACTCTGAAAGAAGACAGTAACCTGCACTGTAACTGTATGCCATATTCACTGTACAGTATCCTCTCTTACACATTCACAGATCTGCTAAACAAGATTATTAAGCAAGAACTAGCTGCACAGCGCTGTGATGAGTCAAGTTTTAACAGGAAGCAAGAGCTGCTTTTCTAAGCATTTGAAAGGGGTAAAATGGGAGAATGAAACAATGATATTTTATTTCCAGTCTAGCCTGCAGCAGTGACTTGACAGTGAGACCAGTGAACTCTCTCAAAATTATTTTGAAGCTACCCTGAGGCAAAAAATCATCAAGACAGAAGAGCAGAGCTAAAACATAAAAACAAGCTTTTCAGCAGCAGAGCCATCCTCCCCATTAATCACACCAGCTGAAAGACATGCTTCTGTCCCCCTAAACTCCCTTTAAAATTACTATTTATATTACATGTCATACAGTCAGCTAGCTCTACTAGGTCTTTTTTAGTATTTAATCATACAGATTATTTTCAGCACACTACTGGATTTTCCACATTCAGTTGCAGAAATACCACATAAAACACTGCACTTGACCAGAGCTTGTCTGAGATTTTAAAATTTAAGTTCCTTGTAAGAGAACAAGGTCCAAACTTACTGAAAGTCAGCTCTTCTAAATTAAAAACAAAGAAACAAACAAAACCACCCAAAAAACTGAACAAAAAGCTATGCCAGAAAATGGTAAAACTTCCAAAACCAAATTTCTAGCCATATTTCAAAGCTAGACCTAGATTGTCACATTACATACAGGTAATTGACAGGTAAAAATTGAGGTTGACAGTTGAAATACCCAGTCCAGTGAACCTGCTGGATGGAGATAGCAAATTCCTCTGAATCAGGTCCTCAAGACTAACTAGAACTTGGAATAGATATACAATGCTCAGGACAAGAAGGAATTGAAGCACTGGTTGATTCAGCCATTCTGTCTGATTGACTGACGTGCTAGGTCCCAATGATTCTGGCAAAACTAATTGTCAAAATTGAAGATTATTTCTCTTGAGATGTGCTTTCAAATCCTCAATTAATTTTTAGAAATCTCTAACACATATTCATTTTGGTTATCAGCCCATATGAGAAGTGTGGTGTTTAGCCCGATGTACACCATTAAAATCATACCTGTGTGGTACAGGAGATAAGAAGGTCCCATAGTAAGTTAAGCATGAAGATACAAAGTCTCTTTTATCTCCAAATATACTTCAGCTTGCCTTAAACAACTTCATAAATTATAAAACCCCTCTGTATTGGATTGTAAGAGGCTATTTCTTCCTCGGATTTTGAAGATTTCTCAACAAAGGCATTTATAAGACATTGCTACTTTTCAGACTCAGCAGCACTCACCTGCTATTTCACAACTTTTCAATATCTACTCAAGTTCTTTATAACTTCTCTACAAAGTCATAATTTGTTAATGAATAACTGTAATCAGAATTTAATATCAATAATACAACTTCTTATGGACAGACCTGTTTTGTCTTCCAGTCGTATTTACATAATTGATAGATCCCAGCCTTACTTAAATAAGCTTTATTAGACCTTTAAAAATCAAAGCTTGAAATACACTAACTATATTTATCATAATCTCATGAATATCTAGAGAGGTTTTAGTTTTTTACTTTGCATTTGCACTTTTCTTTTTGTTTGAATACCTGGATTTTACTCTTCCAGGAGAAACAAATGCTGCTGCTTGAATTGCATAAGTGCCATCTAAAGGTCACAAGTACCCAGGGGGACTATCCTAGATCTTGATTCTTCAGTCAACATTTTGGCTCTGCTTAGACAAGGCAGTTAGACACAGGCATAACATTAAACACCTAAATAGGTCCATTGGACATTAGCAACTGGATAAATAAGAATGGAATTATTAGTAAACAGAAGATTTCCACCCCAATTGCAAAGACATGCTTCATTTGTTTTGTTGGGGTTTTTTTTCCTGCCTTATAGTGCTTAAGAATTTTTAAGGTTGTTTGTAAGCATTTCACAAATACCCAAGTACTCATAAGAAGAACACTGCTGATCTTGAAATGAACCTTTAAAGCCTGACCAGAAATGTAATCTCCTTAGTATTTTCTGCACCCAACTGCAGTGTGATTGTATTTGGAAGCAGTAAATTTTCAGTGCAGACTTTTCATTGACTGTTGTGGTTAATCTGATTTGGACATGAATTCCCTGCAATCCCAGACTTTGTACTGGTCTGACACACGTAAATTTACGAGTGCTAGACAACATAAGGGTAATTTAAACAGGAACTACCTTCAAAATGTTGCTGAATTACCTTGATAACGCCTCAAAACCAGCAATAAGCATAGTTAATTGTGGCAATAAAATGTGTGAAGTTAACATGTGTGAAGTTAACGTGTGAAGTATGAAGATTATGGCCCTTGTCAGGCTAGGTACTTCAGGGGCACAAGAACATCATGCTTCTTTTATCCTCACTGTTACTCAATGACTCCAAAAAATGAACCTAAGGCTCTAGCCAGTAAGAAACAGTATATCCTGCTCTTCAGGCACTGTCTTGGTACTTCCTAATATTTCATGGACCACCTGCAAAGGAAGCAGGCATTACTGATCTCAAGAAGGCTGAATGAGGATAAGCACCTCAAGCACTCAAATCCTGTCCCTGTGGCAAACTGGCAGCTCTCCTCTTACAGATGTATGTTTGATTGAAAAAACAACTTATTCAGTGCAGTAAATGCAAACCATAAGAGAGAGGAATTTTTTTCCTCCATTTCCTCAATAAGTCACACAGAATTGTGTGGCTGTCTGCTGAGCCGCCTGGTTTTGGCCAAGGTCGCATTCAGGTACTTTGTTTTCAGAAGGCCCACAGCTACGTGGCTTTGAGCAGTATTGTTATGCTGGAGAGTACCAGCCATGGGTGCCTGTGACCTGGCGAGAGCCCTGCCCTCACTCCCACCCCTCCACTATCCAAAGCCTGTTATATTCTGCAGCTGTGGCAGATTTGCTATGCTAGATGCGTACTGACTGCCCAGGGGCACTCAAGGGATTAATGAGTAGTTTTGTAGCCAGCCCAACCCAAGAATCCCATGAATAATCAATGGTACTTGAGGCTCTTCGGGTAATTGAATTGCAAACCTAGTAATAACTAGAGATGTATCAGCAGCAGAATTATGCTTATGCCTGGCTGTAAATGTATAGACTAATGAAAAAAACTACTGATTGTGAGGATTATTAATCTACTTCTATACCTATATTAAAAAAGGAATCTCTATAAATTTGTGAATCTGATTAATGTTCTTCCTCTCTGAGTCACCCTCTAATTGTGCCTAAACCATGTGATTCTAGTACACCCAGTGGCAGGATTAAGAAAGAGGTAGAACACAGTAAGATTATACATATATTTTAAAGGTGTAAGGAAAATTTAACGCTAGAAAACTGATTTTAATGAGTTAGTCATGGGTAAACAGGTTAACAACACCACATGACTAAATGTTTCTCTGTAGAATGATTTCTAATTACAATAAGTTCTCCTCTGGACAGAGTAAATCAGCACCATATCTCAGATTCCCTTTCTTTGTAAAATATTAGGTTAGAGCATAGGTGAATGTTAAAATTTGATGACTGAGGAAAGAGGTATTTTTTAATGCGTAACTAAAATCAGTATTGAAAATATTTTTTTTTCCTCTGTGACCAATAATGTCAAGAGATCAAGTAGTTAAATCAACAGGCACAATCAAGAGAGAAGAAGAATATTAGTCACAATTTTATGTATATTTAACTACTGAAGTAGCAAGTGTGGCTTATGCAAAAGTTAAGGGATTATTACATCTCTGGAAAGTAGAGATAGCCAAAATTTTAGTACAGACCTTGCCATTTTTCTCCGTAATGGCGTTGCATTTGTCATATGGTGACTAGTTTTCCTCTCGATTATTTTCAGAAGCAACAACTGGTGTTACTTTATAACCATTAACAAGTGGTGTCTTCCAACCCCATATTTCCATTGGTTTGTCAGAGAATTAGCGATTCTCTGACACAGGATTCTCCCTTTGGTGAGGTAAAGCAACAGTCACCTGTGATTTAACCAAGCAGCTGCCCCACTGTAGGGGAACATCATAGCACAAGGGACAAGATGAAAGGAAGGGACATCCATTTTCTGTCTGGATTTGTCACAAAGAGTATTTCTGTGATATCATCATGAACTTTCTGTTGTTCTTCAGAATATTCCTGATCACTCAAGAATGATAATTGCTGCTTCAACTGTTTGTAAGGCTATACCACAGCTGAAGAGATGGGTGTCCCAGAGGAGGTGAGGGAGCAGAATAAAAACCATAATTGTCTTTACCCATCCTTCAAGTCAATTACCAGTTGTGCTTACAAAGCAAAATTAATGACCTCATTGGAGAATTCACCTTGGCAGACATCAACAGAAAAGCTGTACTTGACCATACTCAGTTATTTGTAAAAGCAAATATTAAAAAGGTGCCTCCTCATCCATCTGCCTGAAGAGGGCCTTTTCCCCATCTGCTCCTATGTACTGCTACTCCAGCTACTACAATGCACTGCTGGTTTTTGTAATTCACTTTTTTGGTTAGGCCAGGTTTCTTCCCACTTCCTCAGAGATAACAATTATCCACGATATTTCAGAAGAAGCAATGTCCACCATTTTTCTCCTGTATATGT